>NC_037672.1:0-300000 GCF_003255815.1 Theropithecus gelada
TTTAGGAGGCAGTTGGAGCCACTCGACTGGGAGGATAGGAGGGTGTTCTGGGGCCCTGGCTCCACAATTCCCACGGCAACGACCTTGGGGCACTCCTAGATTTTGAGCGGCTAAGGAATCTCACCCCAGTCCTCACCCACAGCTCACCAAAGATGAAGCTGTCCGGCCTGAAGATCTGCCCGAAGGGCCCCGAGCGCACAGAGTCCAGGGTGCCCGGCTCCAGATCCACCAGCACAGTGCGGGGCACGTACCTGCCACCTGAGAGGGGCGGGAGGGCATGAGCGAGGGGAGGGCCGCGTTCCCAGGAGGGCGGTGGGGAAGGTCGGGGTCTCACCGCACGCCTCGTTGTAGTACATGTGGACGCGCTCCAGCTGCAGGCGGCTGTCCCCGTGGTAGGTGCCAGCGGAGTCGATGGCATGCTCATCAGAGATCACCTCCCAGAACTGCGAGACAGGAGGGGCCGGACAGGCCAGGGCCAGTCACGGGGGTGCCCCATCTCCTCTCCCACCCCCACCCTCATCCGCACCCCCATCCCTAGGCCGCCGTGTCCCTGGGTCCACCCCGGCCGCCTCGCCAGCCGCCCAGTCCCACCGCGTCCCCGGCAGGGACCCGCCCCCGCCCCCACCACTGCCTACACCTTCCCTGGCCACCCGCAGGCCCGAGCTGGGCCCTCAGAGGCCCCGCTGCCAACCTTGGCGCCGATCTGATTCCTGCACTGCCCGGCCTGCGTGAGCACGATCTCCCTCATGGCTAAGGCGGGATCAGGGCGGCAGGAGAGACGCGAGGAGGAGGAGCAGACGCGCAGTGACCCAGCCTGCCCTCCGCCAAGGCTGAAATAGCCCCGCGCCCACCTCCCCAGCCTCGCATTGGGCTCCCAGAATAAGCAGCAGCTTTACTTGCACACAGGTGTACCCACCTGTGCATCCCTTGGCGTTGAACGTCTGTTGGGGAGCTCAGGTGTCCCTGCTGTGGTCCTTTCCACGTTGGGGAAAGTTGGTCAGCTGGAGAACTTCCTCCCACGTCTTTACTAAGACTAAATCCCTAGCTGAACTGAAACTGAATTTTCCTCCCATGTGGGAGAGGAGGACTCCAGTTTCAACACTCACAGAGTGCCTTGCACCTGCCCTAGATTGAGGACATATTTTTGTAATTGACGAGTCCTGCCCTCTATTAGGAGACCTGTGGTTAGGAAAGGCCTTCCGTATGTTAACTCAACAAGACTTCGTTATAAGTTTGACTTTGGAGCAGTTCAAACACACGGTAAGCTATGGGTGTTAGAGATAGGCCTCTGATTTAGCTAGAGTCTTCTTTAGAGTGGGATTAGCCCTCTCACCTTTCCAGAGGACTGCAGTCTCCATGCAGAGTGAAGGTCATATTGGATTCCTAAAGCTGAGGATAGGTGTGGGATATGCCTGCTGTGAAAGATGGGCCATTGTCACTTTGCAGGCTTTTAGATGACCCAAACTGAGGAGTTATTTCTTCTGGCAAACATTTTTCAGATGGGGTGGGAAATGCTTCGATCTAATCAGTGAAGGTATCAGTGAGCATTAGCAAATATACGAATCTCCTGTAGAAAGACAGCTGAGTAAATTAGAGTTGCCAGTTCTCACCTGGATAGGTTCCTCAATTTTGGACAGGTTTAACTGGAGAAGGAGAAAATTGCTGGCTGTTTGGGTCATGTCAGGCACAAAGCTCTCAGTGCTGAGTCACCTGTTTTAGTGTCTTGAAAAGATTTACCCCTATAAACAAACGAGATATTAACAAAAACAAAGAATCCCTTCTAGAGTGAAAAGAATCATGAAAGTGCTGAATTATATTTCTATGATTGGTACTTGGCATTAGTAATTTATTACCACCATTCAGCCAGCCAGAGGGGCCCTGGACTGAAATGCAATTCCTGGCCCATTTTTGTTCTTCTTCAGAGTATTCTGGCCCAGTTCTATGTATGCTGACCAGCACATCCATAAGCTTCATTGGCCCTTTCAGTGCAGGGGCCTTGGCTGTGGCATCTACAAGGGCATTTCCTTTTACATGGTCAGTCTCTCTTTTGATGTCCTCTGCAATTAATTATAGTCACTTTTTGGCAGCAAAGCAGCATTCTAACAAGCTCAAAATCTGAATGATGTTGTATGGAAAAGCCCTTGGGGGTCAGGAGTCCCTACCCATTCCAAACTGCAGCATAAGCATGAAGCACTAAAAAAATCATACTTGGAATCAGTGTAAATGTTAACTTTTAAATCCTTTCCCAACTGTAGGGGCCTAGTAAGTTCAATTAACTCAGGTTTTTGAGCTGAGGTAGAGGCCAGCAAGGCTTGTGCCTTGACTCTCTTGTGCTGACTAATAATAGCATATCTAGCCCTCCTGTTTTCCTGATGCATAAAACAACTTGCATCTGTTAACCACTCTTCTTTGGGATGGTCAAGGGATTCATCTCTCTTAAGTCTGGCCTCCTAGAGTAAATTTATTTCATAATCTGTGACATGCTTTGGCTGTGTCCCCAGTCAAATCTTATCTTGAACTGTAGCTCCCATCATTCCCCTATATCGTGGGAGGGACCGAGTGGGAGGTAATCGAATCAGGGGATGGGTCTTTCCTATGCTGTTCTTGTGACAGTGAATAAGCCTCATGAGATCGGAGGTTTATTTATTTATTTATTTTTGAGACGTAGTCTTGCTCCATTGCTCAGGCTGGAGTGCAGTAGCATGATCTCGGCTGACTGCAACCTCTGACTCCTGGGTTCAAGTGATTCTCCTGTCTCAGCCTCCTGAGTAGCTGGGATTACAGGCGCCCACCATCATGCCTGTCTAATCTTTAATATAGATGAGGTTTCACCATGTTGGCCAGGCTGGCCTCGATCTCCTCACCTCAGGTCATCCACTGCCTTGGCCTCCCAAAGTGCTGGCATTACAGCTGATGGTTTATAAAGGGGAGTTTCGCTACACAAGCTCTTTTGCCTGCTGCCATGTAAGAGATGTGACTTTGCTCCTCATTTGCCTTCTGCCATGAGTGTGAGGCCTCCCCAACCATGTGCAACTGTGAGTCAATTAAACCTCTTTCTTTAAATATAAATTATTCAGCCTTAGATATGTCTTTATTAGCAGCATGAGAATAGACTAATACAACGTGTATGCCAGAAAGGCTAGGAGCACCTGTGGACTCTGGCAGATAGGTAGCTGCGTTTATGGTTTGGCAGGCTTTAAGGGTTACATCTGGAGTGTCTAGCAATAAGGCCTGATGCTTTCATAAATATTCTCCTATTATCCACTGGTGCCCTTTAGCTTCTAGGACCACCTTCCCTTGGTGTGGGGTCAAAAACCTGTAGGTGCTGTTCTAATGTTAGTTTATTAACTTTGCCTACTAGAAAAGTGGTAGCAGCAATAGCTCTAAGACATCAAGGCCACCCTGAGGCCACCTGGTCTATCTGCTTAGAAAATTAGGCTACTGGCCTTGGAATGTCCCCCAGTTTTGGGACAAGATTACCCAAGGCCTATGCCTTGCTTTTTGGCTACATAAAGGAAAAAATGCTTCATCTAACTTGGGGACTCCCACGGCTGCAGCAGAGCCCAATTTCTCCTTGAGAGTAATGAAGGTTTGCTTGCAGTTCTAATTACATTCTAGGAGTTCTAAATCTTTCCCTTTAGTGTATCATATAAAGACTTGGCTACATATCCAAATCTGGGTACCCATAAACAGCAGTACCCAGCCATCTCCTTAAAAAGCCCACAGTCATTTGTTGGGCTGGGACCCTTGGATGACTAAAATAACTTTTATCTTCTAGGGATGTTGATCAGTTCTAGAGGTTAAGATAGATTCCAAATATTTAAGTCTTTGAGTCAAAATCTGTGCCCTGTATGGTGATACCATGTATCTGCAAGTTCCCAGAAAATTTACCAACTTAACAGTATTATTATTTGAGTCTTCTTTAGTTGAGCTAGCAATGAGCAAGTCACCTACATACTAATAATTTTGTCCCTTTCCAACTGTAGATTTCTTAAGTCCTTAGCTAGAGCATTTTCAAATAAGTGGGGGCTATCCCAGAACCCTTCAGAGATGACTGTCCACGTTAGTTTTGAGGCTGAATGTGTATCTGGATCAGTCCATTCAAAGGCAAACATATTATGAATCTGGATGCAATAAGATGCAGAAAAATCCATCTTTCAGATTTAAGAATGTAAACCAGCTTGCATCCCCTGAGACTTGGTAAGTATTGGGGACAATGAGTTGTATAGAGACAACTGCATTTATTTTAATGCTCTAAGGTTTCTGACAAATCTGTACTTGCCATTAGGCTTTTCATCTGGTGACGTGCAAGTATTGTAAGGAGACTCTCATGGCTTTAGTAACTCATGTCATTAGGCTTTTCATCTGGTGATGTGCAAGTATTGTAAGGAGACTCTCGCGGCCTTAGTAACTCATGCCATTAGGCTTTTCATCTGGTGACGTGCGAGTATTGTAAGGAGACTCTCACGGCCTTAGTAACTCATACGGCAAGAATTTGGCAATAAGGGGTTGAATTTCCCCCTCATGCTTCTTGCCTTAAAATGTATTGTCTCTTCTGAGGGCGAGGAGCACTAGGCTGAAGTTGGATTTGAATGGAAGAGGTGTGTAGTGAGTTTCCCAAAGCCTGTGTGGCCCAAACCTCAATATTTACTTGAGACAACACCTCAGGTGGTAAATGTGACAGCTCATTCTTAACTTCTTTTTTCCCCTGAGGGGTCAGGAACAAAAGTAACACTCTCTATGCTTTATGATCTGTGAAGGTGACCATGACTTGGTCTCCTGAGTCAATAAACCTCTCCCCAGTAAGAGGTCAGGCATTCAGACAGTACTAAAAAGGCAGGTGAGAAACCCAGAGGCCCTGGAGGACAACTTAGAAGATATGAAAAGCAGTGTTTTTGGGCTTGTCCATCATGAGAAGACAGGAGCCCATTGTATTGAATCAGGACAGAGTCATCTGCTCCCATATCTAATAAGAAATTAATGCTCCTACCTGCCACTTCAAGAGTCACCTGAGGCCCCTACATCTCTTGATAGATAATAGTCCAATGGGAGTGGAGGTAGGAAGTATCAGGCCCTACCACTTTTGAGTCTGCTGAGCTCTGATGATGACTCCCTTGGAAGCACAGTGCATTTCCTTCGGCAGTGGCCGACCTTCTTACAGAAGGCACATTGATTTATATGCAAGGCACAGTGGCCCAGAGGCACAGACTGGGACTTCTACCTTCTCACTTCCTCTGCGAGGGCCAGGGATTAAAGGGCTGCCTCTGAAGTCGTGGAGAGCACAAGGCTGCAGCTAGAAGCTGGGCCTCTTGGGAGATTTGCTTTATGTTTTCTCTGCCCTATTCCTGTGATGGAAAACTGCAAAATCCACGTCTAAAATCTGATCCATGGGAGTCTGGAAGCCTAAGGTTGCTTTTGGCAGCTTCCTGCAGATATCAGAAGCAGACTGGACTATAAAATAAACTCCTAGCAATGCCTGTCCCTTCTTTGAGTCAGGGTCAGTGTTAGTGTATGTCCTCAAAGTCTAAATTATCCACCCTTGTAATAAGGCTAGGTTTTTATCTTTTCCCTGAGCAATTTTCCAGACTTTATAAAAATTAAAAAGCTTTATCACACTTTTTTTATTTCTTCAAGGAGTCAAATGATCATAATTTTTTCTCTCTATGTCCCACTTTCTTCCTAATTCATTTCCCTTTTCTAGATTCTAGTTCTCTTTTGGGTCCTAGTCAGGCACTGCTGTGCCTCCTACTTGATAGGTGTCAGGTCCCTGGTTGCAGGCTGCCACCCTGTTAGCATGTGCTCTAGTCACTCCCATAATACTCTGCTTTTCTACCATGCAGCAGGTAAACACAAATGTATGCAAATCTTGCCTGGTCAGATCATACATCAAGATTAGCCTCTCAAATTTGTCTATGAATTTTCCTGGAACTTCTGAAAACTGTTTTAGTTTTTCCTTGCATATGGCTAACTCAGACATAGAAAAGTGTCCATATACCTATATAGTGTCCCTATTATCATCTGTCACTTCCCAGAGAGGGCAAACATTCAACTTTGCCAGCTGATAAGAGGCCCCACTGCATGTTGTTCTGGTGAAGCTTGGATGTTTCGAGAGTGGGGTATGTATGTAAGCCAGGACTCGAAGGGCAGGGAGAAGATGATGACAGGACACTAGAAAGCTCTGGAAAACCAGAAGAAATTAATAACATGTTGCACACCTCACCAGAACTGGAAGGAGTCTGACTGTGTTCTTATGGGGTGCTCGAACTGACAGGGGAGAGTTCAGCCCCAGCTAAGAAAAGCCTAATATTAAGAGGCACTTGCATTAAAAGGGTAATCAATTATCTGCCATCCCTATTTTGTCTTTTCCTCAATCAAACATATAGAAACCCATTTAAATTTTTTATCCTGACCAAGCATCAGAGAAGCCTCTATGTAAAGTATTTCCTCCTATTTAGTTTCTCTTCTATAAAACAAATTAAGCTGCAAAAAAGGGAGTCAGACCGAACAGGGGAAATGGGGAGGCTATAACTTGTGTATTGTAATGTATTAGTCCATTTTCACACTGCTATGACAAAGCTCTTTCAGGAAAAAAGTGACATGCTGGGTTTAGAAAGTAGTGTCCAGCTGCCCTATATCAGCTCATCAAAGATGACCTTAAGGTTAAGAAATGAGAGAAAACTGTTAAGAAAAAGTCTCATGTTCTCCATCTTGAGGCTAATTGTTTGCAGGCGGTTGTCATAAAAGAGGCTGTCACTAAACAGACATATCTGATCCTATCATGTAGGGCTGTTAAATACCACATTTCAACTCCTAGTCATAATGATGGAGAGGTTATTGCTGATCTTTTCTGATAACTAAGGTACAAAAATACTAGGTTCCAAGACATCTCTTTTTTCAGTGTCACTTGGACCAATGGCAAGTTAAATAAGCAATCAGCTAAAAGTCAGAGGATCACTGAGAAAGTAAAAGCTAAACTGTTTGGGGCCTCTTTCTTGGGGCAGCCTCCAGGCTACTACAAAACAGAATCGGTGAGCAGAAAGGTGACAAGATGCAGAGCACTCAGGTAAGGGACAAAGAGCACAAGGTGGACAGTCCAAAAAGAGAAAGTGGCAAACATCTTCTTTAGCTACTTTACACTGTTGGTGGGACTGTAAACTAGTTCAACCATTGTAGAAAAGAGTGTGGCGATTCCTTAAGGATCTACAGCTAGAAATACCATTTGACCCAGCCATCCTATTACTGGGGATATACTCAAAGGATTATAAGTCATGCTGCTATAAAGACACATGCACACATATGTTTATTGCACACTATTCACAATTGCAAAGACTTGGAATCAACCCAAATGTCCATCAGTGACAGACTGGATTAAGAAAATGTGGCACATATACACCATGGAATACTATGCAGCCATAAAAAAGAATGAGTTCGTGTCCTTTGTAGGGACATGGACGCAGCTGGAAACCATCATTCTCAGCAAACTATCGCAAGAACAGAAAACCAAATACCGCATGTTCTCACTCATAGGTGGGAATTGAACAATGAGATCACTTGGACACAGGAAGAGGAACATCACACACCGGGTCCTATTGTGGGGAGGGAGGAGGGACGAGGGATAGCATTAGGAGATACACCTAATGTAAATGACGAGTTAATGGGTGCAGCACACCAACATGGCACATGTATACATATGTAACAAACCTGCACATTGTGCACATGTACCCTAGATCTTAAAGTATAATAAAAAAAGAAAAAACTTGCCTTCCTGGAGGGTATTTGTAGCTAAAAATAAACTAGATTTCAACTTAGATTGCCACTAAAATACATTATAAACTGCAAAGTATTACAAAAATACATATATAATATTAAGGCTATATGTGTATCTAAATTTTACCTAAATCTGAATTTGCTTTATTTGACAAAGTCTATAAACAACCCCAGGACAATAAAAATTTTATCCTTAGAAAGTTCGTACCAATCCCCTTTCATCCTATCCCCAACTGCACCTGCTCTATGGGTTCCCAGCCTGCCCAGGCTCTGTAGCTTCCATACACTTCTTCCATTTCCAACCGCTCCTGTGTTGTATATTTTATAATAAATGGTTAAACACAAGTACAGTGTTTGGCTGAGTTCTGTATTTTAATCAAATTCTTAAACTTGAGAAGGGGGTTATGGGAGTCCCCATTTCTTAGTAGCTCAGAAGTATGTATGGGTACTTGTAGTTTGTGACTGGCATTTGCTGTAAGAGCAGTGTTGTGGGACTAAGCACTGGACTCTAGGGCCTGTGCGGACTTTGGGTGGTGTGAGATGTAAAATGTTAAACAACTAGTTGGTGTTGGAGAACTGCTTTGTATTCCTCAAACTCTACAGATGTAGTGTTAGAAGAAAGACATCGGCCAGGTGTGGTGGCTCACATCTGTAATCCCAACACTTTGGGAGGCTGAGGTGGGCAGATCACAAGGTCAGGAGTTTGAGATCAGCCTGACCAATATGGTGAAACCCCATCTCTACTAAAAATACAAAAATTAGCCGGGCATGGTGGTTGGCGCCTGTAGTCCCAGCTACTCAGGAGGCTGAGGCAGGAGAATCACTTGAACCCAGGAGGCGGAGGTTGCAGTGAGCTGAGATCGCGCCACTGCACTCCAGCCTAAGCGACAGAGTGAGAGTCCGTCTCAAAAAAAAAAAAAAAAGAAGAAGAAGAAGAAAAAGAAAAAGAAAGAACAAAGAAGAAGATATCACAGGGGCTGGAGCTGGAGAAAGACTGGGTGTCTGGGGAAGAAAGGCTCTCTTCTCATGTATATAGGCTGTCACACTGCACATTCTCCTGTGATTCCAGATCTTCTCCCCGGGTGAGAGGGGACTAAAAACTTCAGAACAGACCCCCTTCGCCTACAGCTACCATCACATACATTTCACTCACTTATAAACATACTCTTAGGAGATATTAATGTGGCCATGCCCCTCCCAGAACTAAGTACCGCCCTCAGCAATCCCATCACAGTGCCTTCTCTTCTAGTTTCTTGCCAAAAACCTACACAAGTGCCCATGGGTATCCTAGTTTAGTTCTACCCTCAGACCCTGAATCTGCAGCAGCAATCTGTTCTCTCCACCACCTGTTAATAATCTCAACTGCCTGCATGGACACAGGAGTAATTCTGAGTATAGCCCCTCCTAGACCATTATCTTTAACACAAATCAGTCCTTCCACCTACCTTTTACTCTCCCCTACTCATGGATTTTTGGTGGCTCCTTTCTCTTTTCTACATTTTTCCCCACAGCCTCTCTTTTACGTGTACACAGTGTGTCCAGGATCACCCATTAGATACCTAAATCCAGTGTATACTGAAATTCAGATGTCTGGAAGTTCAAGATCATGTCCATAATCCGGCTGTTGCTTTTCTTTAAAAAGCATTTAGCCTACATGTACATTTTTCTTTGCTTCTTTTGAAATATACATATATACAAATTATTTTAACAGCTAAATAAACCTTAACTTTTTTTTTTTTTTTTTTGACTCAGGATTCTCTTTACCTAGGACCTGAGAACCATTACTTTGTTTTTGCTTTTGATTTGGCAAAGGTTTTGGTTTCCCCGCCCCCCCCCCCCATTTTCAGCCTTTTAAAGAAGACACAGATTTGTTTAGAATAATAAAGCTCATTTTAAGGTCACACAAAAGTTGAGCACAAAGAATAGGATTCAATTCAGCAATACAGAGTAATGAAGAGTAAAAGACACTAAGTTTCTCCAACAGAAAACTAATCATCCAAGGCGATTATATTAAAGGTGATAATATCTGGAGCCTAAAGTATTTAACGCTGCAAAAGCAAGAACAGTTTAGGGTATAAACTGAGCAGTGGAATTTTTAGCTGTGCCTTGGTTTCTACTTATTACTTAAGAAAGATTAGCATAGTTTTGTGTAGTCTTTAGTAGACAACATGCATCCATGTAAATTAAACAGTATTTTCTACAATTGTGTGACTATAAGGCCACAATATTTATTTTGAATAAACCTCTTAAATAGTAATTTTAATATTAATATTATTAATTTGCTTGAAATATAAAGCATTATAGCTTTAAGTTTATATAACTTTATTATAAGTATTAATTTGTTTGAATTAAGTTTATATAACTTTAATATAAGTATTAATTTGTTTGAAATATAAAATATTATAAAATATTGTAATTAAGCTTACAGATAATTTTAAAAATATATACATTATGACTAGTATATTAAAATTATTTATATGTAGACATTTATATTTAATACCCAAAGAAAATTTACTACCACATTGCTATAGTAGATATTAACCTGACATGCTTATTAATTGATCCTATAGGTATAATTATAGGTCAACATAATTTTACAGCCTATTCTTTTTTTTTTTTTTTTTTTTTTGAGACGGAGTCTCGCTCTGCCGCCCAGGCTGGAGTGCAGTGGCCGGATCTCAGCTCACTGCAAGCTCCGCCTCCCGGGTTAACACCATTCTCCTGCCTCAGTCTCCCGAGTAGCTGGGACTACAGGCGCCCGCCACCTCGCCCGGCTAGTTTTTTGTATTTTTTAGTTGAGACGGGGTTTCACCGGGTTAGCCAGGGTGGTCTCGATCTCCTGACCTTGTGATCCGCCCGTCTCGGCCTCCCAAAGTGCTGGGATTACAGGCTTGAGCCACCGCGCCCGGCCAGCCTATTCTTTTATTTTACTAAATTAGGAATGCCACTATTCCAGGACAAATAAATGCAGGTGATGTGGCCACCCAAGAATCATAGTAGCTCTTTAGTTAGCTATCTTGCAGTCTCTGATATAACTCTACTATGTGAATAGAGCAAATTCCAATTCTTCATCAAAAAGTGCCGGTGGAGGTTGTCAGGTGTGTTACAGTATAGATTCCCAATCCAATGGCCAGCAGATGGGAGAGCAGCAGAGGTGGAAATTCTGCTCAGAATAAGCTCTCTTTCTTCATAATACTTGCGTGTCTCATGCTGAGAGTAGTACTGCACTTTCAGGTGTTTAGAGAAGAACTTCCTTGGGGGAATATTTTCTGGTCAATTTGACCAATGTTATATGTAATCCGAATTTGTCTTTAAGATTCTTTCAACCTCTTTTCTTCTCTCAGTACAGTTTTACTCAGACTGAGAGCTGTCTTTCTCTTCAATGCTCTGGGTATCTGTGTCTAAGCCCTATTACTATCACATGGTGTCTGTGAGTGAGGGGGCTGTCACTGTGAGAACTCCTGGAGCTCCTCTATCTAGATCCATGCTGTGTATCCAGCAATATTCTTTTTGTGTCACTATTATAAACAGAAACCGAGGCTGAAACATTGCTCCTGTTCCCCCTATCGCAAAAGGGCAATTCTACCCAGGAGCCCTGCAGGCTGTCCTCCCGCAGCTCAGGGACCCCGCTCTGTAACGCAGCACTGCAGTGCATCTGTGGCAGTTGTGTCCCATGTAAAATGTGAGCTGCCAGCTGTGGGCTGTGCCTCAGTGGTCGATGGCAGGGTTTGGGAGAGGACACAGGCCACCAGGAGAGGGCAAGCAGAATTGCTGCAGCCCAGGGCTTAGGGAGTAGGTCTCCATTGTTTGAAATATAAATAGCCAGCCCGGCACGGTGGCCCACGCCTGTAATCCCAGCACTTTGGGAGGCTGAGGTGGGCGGATCACAAGGTCAGGAGATCAAGACCATCCTGGCTAACATGGAGAAACCCCGTCTCTACTAAAAATACAAAAAATTAGCCAGGTGTGATGGCGAGCACCTGTAGTCCCAGCTACTCGGGATGCTGAGGCAGGAGAATGGCGTGAACCCAGGAGGTAGAGCTTGCAGTGAGCCGAGATCGCACCACTGCACTCCAGCCTGGGCAACAGAGCAAGACTCCGTCTCAAAAAAAAAATATATATATATATAGCCAAGATGATAGTACCCTATCTCACTGTTTCTGTAAGAGATTGAGAGTGACTTAGAGCTGAAAGTAAGGTAGGCTTACCTGCAACAGGCACCTGGCTCTAAGTTGCAAAACTGCCTCCTATCATGATGTTGGAAGTTTATTGTTTCTTTGCATATAACCAACCAGTATACACAGAAGACCTCCCCAATTACCAGGTGAGTTTAGGATGAACTATGTATGACTAATGGTTTGTACAGAAGGGAGGCAGGAGAATGGGGTCTGGAGGCAGAGAACTTAAGGCCAATTTGTGCTGACTTCCTAAAAGAAAAAAAAACCAAGGTCTGGAGGCAGGGACCCTAAGGCCAATTAAGGCAAACTTCCAACAGCTAAACCAAAAGAAAAAAATCCCATCTCCCCACACCTGAGTAGCAAAGGCTCAAAGGCTACTCTCCCTACAACCCTTCCCCTTCTACCACTTCTCAGATGGAAAGGGAAGGTGCCTTGGAGTGGCTGCAGGCCAAGCACCGGCCATCCCTTCATCTGCATAGGGTGCCAATTTACCTAAGCCTTTAGTTAGCCACGGACCAAATCCTTCATCCAGATCAGTGGTAGCTGATAGGGACCTCAAAAGGAGTAGTTAAAACCCAGAAAACTTCGTAACCACGACCTTGAGTCATTTGCTAAAGCCCACACCCACTTTATTCCTTACCTTAATAAATTTCTGCTTTTGATGCTTCCTTCCTGTGTTCCTTTGTTACTTTGTGCATTTTGTTCAATTATTTGTTCAAGTTGCCAAGGACCTGGACAACTCACTCGCGGTCTTCCTTCCGGGAACAGAAGTACAGGTAGATGTGGATGCATGTGATTGGTGCTTAAACTCACACAGTGCCCCACACCACAGGAGAAAAACACACAGTTACAGCCTGTGTGTCCAAATTAGGTCCAGATTAGGTCCAAAGACAAATAGCAAAATAAGAAGATTGCCTTTAATCTTTTCCCTCCACTTCTAAACTCTGGAGGACAAGGCGGTGAAGAGATCTGAAGACATGGTGCTCTCTCCTCCTGTGGCCCCAACATTCTTTGTTTATTGTCTGGTATTTGAAAGGAAGAGGAGCCTTTGATAGAGGAGGTGGTCGGAGGCTGGTTAGGCAGGTAGAGACAGAGGGTCTGGGGAGAAGGAAAACACCTGTAGGACCGCACCTGCACCACCCCTGTAGCTAGCGGGAAGAAATGTGGTTAAGAACTTCCTCTAAGGCCAGGATGTTGCTCCAAAGGGACTGTCCCAACTTAGGCACAGGCGCAATAAATCACCTAAGTGTCTTTAACTTGACCCAGCTCATTATAAGGTCATTAACATGACATTAGCATTGTGGTTTTAGCTCCCCCCCCCAAGTTTCACTTAGGCACTCATGGGTAACAACCAAAATGGAGTCACTGTGGCCAATCCCAAGCATCCGCAGATGCAACACCCTTAGTGGGGAACTTTACCCATCCCAGTTGGGCAGAACCCACAGAAGACATACTTGTTCTTGCCACATAAAAGACCTAGACCTCAGCCTCATTTCTGGCAACCTGCTTTCAGGTCCCCTCTTGCTTCTGAGAACTTTCCTTTTGCTTAATAAATCTTACTTTGCCTTACTCACTCTCTGGCACCCGTGTGCTTCATTTTTTTTGGTCGTGGCACAAGAGTTCCGACCTGGCTCAATCAAGGAGACCACCACATCTCCACCAAACAGTAACTGGGAAACCGTGGTCTTCACGTGGATACTCTCAGCTTGCAGCCCCTGGTCTCTCTGGGGGCACTGTCCCACCCACCCTTGAGCCTGAGAAAAGTTGGTAGAGAGGCTGGTCCCTTACTTCCAGCAGAAAAGAAGTGTTCAGGCCCTCACTTCCCTGAGGGAAGAGAGGCCCTCATGGCTGCACTCAATGTGGCAGCCACCTGCCATATGTAGCTACTGGGCACCTGGAATGTGACTGGTTTGAAGTAAAATGTGCTGCAAACATAAAATACACCGTGAGTGTAGAAGAATTAGATCAGAAATATACTTTATTTCTAATTGTATATTGATCACATATTAATACAATATTTTGGATACAATGGATTAAAAATTATTACCAACAATTTCACTCTAAAAATTATTTTTGACGTGGCTAATAAAAAACGGAAAATTCACAAATAGCTAACATTTTATATTTTAGAGGATTGCTTCCCTCTTAAATCAGGTGTCCTACTCAAAAGACTAGCGGCCAGAAGGGTTATGAAATCTAAAATATTAAAATAATTGTCATATTGCTTCCACTTGTGAAAAAGTGTGTGCCTGTGCATGCATGTGTGTGTGTGCGTCCATATCTACGTGTGCGCGCGTGTGTGTACGTCTGTGTGTCCGTGCGTGCGTGTATTTTATAAGTGGACATAACCCTACACACAAGGTAGAAAAGAGACCCCTGGGCTGCTTCAGGTCAAGCCCGGAGAGAAAGCCCTGCCTGAAAGCCCAGCTTGTCACTCTTGCCTCATCAGTGGATTGTGTGGTCGCGAATTCTGTTACTCAAGGCCCGAGGGCGGGGATTGGAGTATTATCCAATCAGAGTGTCGGACTGAGAACTGCCCAATCAGGCGCGCAGCCAGAGAGGAGGCGGCGGCTTCCGGGATCTGGCGCGGCCTTTTCCTCTGGCTCCTGCCAGGGCTTGGGTTAGGGCTTCAGTTGTTTGCGTCCTCGGCTCCGGGAGGCCTCGGGGATTGGGCAGCAGCCTCAGCCTCCCGTCGCTCAGTGACCAGCGGGTATTGGATGATTTGTAGCTAAGACTCCCGGATCCCCTGAAGTGGGGAAATGGTGAGTGTGCGGGGCAGGGTGTCCCGAGGCTGTGGGGGCCTCGTCGGCAGCGGCGGGAAATGGCGGCGGCGGGACCGAGTCTGTGAACGGAGTCCCCGCTGCCGCCGCTCAGCCCTCTGTCCTCAGTCCCCTCCGGTGAGGGACCCGCGCTCCTGTCGGTCCCCGCACGGCGGCTCTGCCCAGCCTGCAGCCCTCCTCGTTCAGCTCTGCGCCCGCAGCCCCGCACCTTCCCCGGGCTGTGGGGTGAGGAGCTCACCGGGAAGACGCCGGCGCGGCGTGCGCGGGCACCGCGTGGAAGGAGCTGTAGTCCGGGGTCCCGTTTCTTCTTTACCCTTTTCGGAATGAGATCGAGGCCCCGTCAAAACATAGAGTTCATGTGAGCAAACAGGACTCATTAATGGGACAGCGCCGGCCGGGCTGGCGGTTTGGGGGCTGCCAGCGGGTCTTGAAGGAAAGGCTTTTGTGAGGTGTGTGAGGAAGGGAAGCCATTCACCCGCCCGCCCCAACTTTCCCACCGGTCCCCTTGCCCTGAGCGCCTCCTCCGCGTGGCTGTTCCTGGGCGGCATCTTTTAGAATACGCTGGTGTCGTGTGCACAGCGCTTCGCTGGGTTCTGTGAGTGGTTCTGCCACATTATGGAACTTGAGGAGGGTGTGGGCGCCCCTGGTTTGTTGGAGACGTTCAGAAATGAAGACGGGTGTCCAGAGGCAGGGACTGGCGTCTGCAGAGGGGCAGTTGCGGGAAGAGCGCTGAGCTTGTGGGTCTGCGCTGACTCTGGGTGGGGTCGTTAGTGAGTGGCTGGACAGCCCGTTGGGGTTGGAGCATTGACGGGTGTTGAGGAAACTCCTCAGGTTTTCTGTCAGAAGAAAGACATGGCTGAGCCTGGGCTGGAGGGAGCCTGGTGTCTGCGGGAGGCGCGCCTGGGTTCTGCACATGCGCGGTCCCGCTGGGCACTGTCCTGTTCCTCCAGGTCTCCTCCCGGTGAGAGGGAACTGGGAACTTAGAGGAAAGGAGTTCTGACAAACATCCCTTCCCTTCACCCTGCTGCCAGCCCCCACCCAATGCTAACCCACTCCTGAGCGCGCCCACCGGGTATTCGCATTGCCCCACTCCTCCCAGTACAGGGTTCCACCCTCAGGAATTGTGCCCATGGCTGCTTTGCTCCTAGCGTTTTCTGCCAAAAACACACACAGTGCCCAGAAGTCTCCTGGCTCATCTCAACCGCAGACACTGGATCTGTAGCAGGAACTTGCTTCCTTCACCTACCCAGCCTTCTGGACCGCCTGATCCTAATCTCTTCTGTCTTTATAGATACAGGAATCAGAGCATAGCCCTGCCTCAGCCTGTACCTGCAGTACAAACCAGTGCTTTAGTCAGTCCTGCCCTGCTGCCACCCATGGCTCTTGATAGCTTCTTTCTCTCTTCTGCTTTTTCCTTCCCCACAAATTCTCTACGGTGTCCATCCCTCAGGTGCCTATGAGAATTCAGACGTTAGTGAGTTCAAGACAAGGTCTTTAGGCCTGGATGTTGTAGGAGCAAACACAAATTAGAAGAGGCTTAATGCTTTCTCTTTAGAATGAGGGAAGAATTTTTGCTCTTCTCCCTTTTCTTAAAGCATTTAGTTTGAGAACTTTTATATTTAAATATTTTCTCTGCTTCTTTGAAATATATGTAAGTCATTTTTTATCAGTTAAATAGGTCATTTGTCTTTTTTGGCTCCAAATTGCCTTCATCTGGGACCTGGGAACTATTGCTTTGAAATGTAAATAGCGAGAACATACACCCTATTTCACAGTTTCTGTAGGAGACTAGGAGGCTGCCTTCAGCAGGTACCTAGCCACATTGCAAATCTACATCCTGTCATGAAGATGTGGATGTTTTTTTCTTTAATTATTAGAAAAAATTAGAAAACCCAGATGACCTCTCAGATTACAAGGTGAAATTATAATAAATCGTGTATAGCAAATGGTGCTTTCAAGGCTTCTACTTGAGATTTAATTATGGTGACTTTCTGTGTTTGCATTCTCTTAGATTGCTTGTGATGCACATCACATTTTGATTTAATTATACAACAAAACATTTTCTTGCGGTTCTGTTATTGTGGAGACTTTTTTAGGATTGCAGATGTTTTAGCTTTTAGTTATATTTTCCACACACTGTCCAGAATTACCAGATGTTGTACACAAAATGTCCAGCAGTCTTCACTTCAGAAAACATTCTTTCTTAAGATTCCAGTCACAACCTAAAATTGTGCGGCAAAGTGTTTCCCAAATCTGCAAACAGAATGGTCTCTCTCTTGGGATCTACAGTCCTTTCTAGAGCAGTTAGACTAAATTTCTACAAAAATAACTTTTCAGGACAGTAATCAGTTATTTCACCTCCTTCAGTGCTCCTGGCATCTTCCATTCTGACACTGATTTCAGAGATTTGGGGCCCATAAACCTAACCAGAATCACACATACGCATCGATTAAACCTGAGAAATTCTGCTCCCTCCCACCTCCCCTTCCCCAAATGCCCACAAATGTGCATAGCTCACCAGCCCTCCAAGACCTAAATGTGCAGTTCTAGATTCTGAATTTATGTCCTGGAATTTGATAAAAGAATTTTTATCTGAGAAATATAAGTTTTTAAATGTATCAGACCCAGAGATGTGTTAAAAAGAGACCACACTCACATACTGTTCCCCTCCTTGAACTATTTGTCTTTTGAAATTGCTTGCTATTGCCACAGGTGTCTGTAAATTAACCTAATAATGCCACGCTGGACACTATAACCCATATCCTATAGCTTAACTATGTATATGACCAATCACTAACCAATGTTACTTCTATAAACCAATAAGAATATCTGACACCTTTCTATCAGTCTGCTCTCTGGCTTCCTTTTTGCCTTTAAAAATATGCTTGTAACTGCTTCTAATTGGAGTGTATATTCAGGGCAACTTTATACTCCAGGATTGCAGTCTTCAAGCTTTGGCTCAAACTCTGTACTTATGTTTACCCCAATTTTTTCCTTTTAGCTCAAAATATTCTTTAGAATGTGTTGAAGGAGGCTTCATGAGGTCTTTCCTCTGATTTTACTCTGCTTCCTGTAACTCAAGAATGCAGCACACATTGATCTCACCTAGAATCTGCACGTAAAAGCTGGCCTCTGCCTAAGAGTCACAAGACAGGGCCAGACTGTGGGTTGAAGAGATACAGAAAAGTCACAGAAGGTGTTTTCTGCATCATGAGAGGTCAACATAGACATCTTAAGCCCCACTTTCAGGGTGGAGCCCTTTGAGTTTTCTGGATCTTGTCCAGTGACCTGCTACAGCTGTGTAAGAGGCTTCTGGTGTGAACACAATGCTGTGACAGAATCTGTAAATGTAAACAAGCACCTTAGCAGTGGGAAGTCAAGGCCACTAAATATCCAGAGCCATAATCCCAACTATGCCTCCCTGTGTTACTAGAGTACTTTTGTCCTTCCCCTGCCTGAGTTAGCTGATCAGGGACAGGGGATATCACATCCGTATCCAGGATCTGCAGCTCCATCAGGGCAGTTCCATTTTCTGTTTGCACCTCGCAAAGTCAGCCTGAGTCTCTCCTGCCTGGATCACTATGGGGGCATCAGCCCAGGGTCACTGGGGACACTCTCAGCAGCGTCAGTGAGTATTTGAGACATTTGAGGATGTCCTGTGCAGACTGGGGTCAGTGTTTCATATGGTCATTAGGAAAAGAGATGACATAGTCATGGTCCCTACCATCAAGGAACTTGCATTCTAGAGCACATGAATAAATGATTAAATTCACTGTCATGTATTCAGTACAAAGATGAAAACTGTACAGGAGACTTAAGCTTCATTTGGGTTACTTCCCTTTTATTGTTTGGTGAGTTTTGATGCCACCACCTGCAGGGCTGTTTATGGACAAAAGAGAAGTCATTATTTGTATTGTGTTTGCCTTGCTAAGAATAAATATTTAGCTTCAAATATAATTGGTCGGGAAAAACAAAAGGGTTTTGGTTAAATTCCTTGTTATTGTATGTTACAGATGGGGAAGTGGCAAAATAGATAAAAATTACACAAACTCTGGGAATCAAATTTCTCTTGGACGAGCTTAGAAAAGACAAAACTGAAACTACTTAGTGGCCTAGAAAGCAGAAGCCTAGGGCCCATTTTCTGTCCCAACTCTGCCCAGATCCACCATCTACTGAACCTTGTCCAGGTCTGACCCCACACTGCAATGCCTCACAGAACTGCTTAGAGAAGATGAGAGTTTGGGGTAGCTATTCGTACTCTCTCCAGAGCTGGTGCTCCCAATTTCCTGAAACCCAAAAGCAGATAAATGGGGAAAAGCAATGTACTTTGGGGCCTTAAATTATTTTACAAAAAATTAAAACCAGTATTTCTAGAGACATCCCATCCAGCAACCTGTTCTCCATCTTTGCAGTTTCAGTGGATTTTTCACAAGTCTCATAGTAACTACAAACACAAAAATAAAAAATTCCTGAATTGTACTTAACATTTTCTTCTATGTCTGTCCCATTTATCTACATTGAGCTATTATTCTATGTATTTTTTTTTAAATCACCGATAGGAAAACAAGTTAAAACAGAAAATGCTGGGACCCTGCATTTAAATCCTGGAAAGTATGACACACTTTGTACCCACCTCCCAGGATGCTATGAGAATTAGCACACATCATATGAGCTTCCCAGCACAGTGCTCTGTTACATACTCCTGAGCACATAGTACATGCTCCATAAATATCGCATTAATGCATGTGGATGTGCTGTTTTTCAAATGCAGACTTACTCAGACATTGCAACCATCTCCAGCCTCTGTAACCTTTAAAGGGCTTGCAGAGAATGCCATCTTTCAGGATGATGATTGCTGGTCTTGTCTTCAGATGAAAAGTATTTGTATTGTGATAGGGGTGTTGGGGTAAGGGACTCTGCTGTGTCTGCTTTCTCTAGCTGAGTGGTACTGTAATGGATCTAGGGGGAGAAGCATCAGCATTAACGGGAGACTTGCTGTAAAAAGCTAATTCGTGGACCCTTTTCAAACCTGCAGAATTGTGTAACTTACAGTGAGGCCTAGAATACCAAATTTATATGCACATTGAAGCTTGAGAGGCAATGTTTAACTAAGTGACCCTCAGCCCAGTCTTCCAGTAGAATCACATGGCAGTTTGAAGAGAAACAGTCACCTGTTCCCTCCCTACAGATCCTGTTAAGTTTCTTGTGTGACATTAACAGCAAGGCCAGGGTCAAGCGTGAGGGCTTCCATACTTTAATGAGACGTGAGTTCACCTTTTGTTCCAGGAGGTCATAGGACCTGCTTTGCTCCGTTTTGGTAGGGACAGGTGAGTGTAGCCTATATTTCTACTGCAGCAACAAAAATTGCTGGCATGCCCTCCTTTTTCCTCAGAGTTATAGAATACTTTAGATAACATTACTGTGTTAAAAGTCATTTTATCAGATAATTCCAGTCAGTCCCATAAGTCACAACTAGTTCTCTTATTTCACTTATGGTCAAATTAAGAACTCTGTCACATGATAAATATGTGTTTTCAGGAACTCTTAACATTCAGGGATGTGGCCATAGAATTCTCCCCTGAAGAGTGGAAATGCCTGGATCCTTCCCAGCAGAATTTATATAAAGACGTGATGTTGGAGAACTACAGAAACCTGGTTTCCCTGGGTAAGGATAACTTTTAATACGTACTTCCTAGTACTTTATCAGAGTTTCATTTTCTTTCTTTGTAGAATGTCTCTTGGGAGCTTCTGCTTTGCATTAATTAATTTTCAGTTCCTTTCTACAAGAAAAAAATTGGGAATTTGCTCGTGTAAAAAAAAATCTTTAGGATGTTTCATCATTGCATAAACCTTCTCTTCTTGAACTAATTTGTGTTCTTCACTCTAGGATAGTAGTAATTCTAGAAATCCAGTGATGTAAAATACTGTTTTCCACATCTTAAAATCCAATTTGCACCACTTATTTTTGATTCAGTAGTACTGGGTAGTGGAACTTAGAACCCGCAGATTTAAAATATTTAAGTATTCTAAAGATTCTGTCAGGAAACAATTTTTGGATTAAATTTCTTTATTCTACTTAGCATAGTAATAGATTGGTCATTGGAGTATCCCCAGCAATAGTCATGTTAATTTTTTTTTTTAATAAAACAGGTTTTGCGATCTCCAACCCAGACCTGGTCACCTGTCTGGAGCAAATAAAAGAGCCCTACAACTTGAAGATACATGAGACAGCAGCCAAACCCCCAGGTAGGTGAGAGTGAATGAAGGAGAGGACACAGGCAAGGAGGCAAAAGGTCAGGAAGGAAGCCAGGCCTTCAAATGTAGTTTGGGAAACTGTGCCAATGAAAATAATTTCTGAGAAGGCTGCATTTTTTCTCTTATTCACAAATAGAGTCATCTTCTGTTCCATGCTCTTAAATCTTCTAAGAATTTCCTTTTTTTCTTCAGTGATCTCCATTCAAGTTTACAGGGAGAGCCAGTGTCCACTTTATCGCTTGTAAGGGGCTGCATGATCTGACTGCTGTTGCATTGCTTTTAGAGACATAGGAGTATTTGTATTATTGAAGACCTCTATGTTAAAGTATTTTTTCAAATATTATTTTTGCATCAGGCCTAAAATATGTAAGGTGAGTAGTGGACATAATGGGATTTGGTTTAGAAATCCCAGGAACACGAAGGACAGATGTTGCATCTTTTCCGCTTAGTGATTTTTAATCCTGTAGAAGTTGCAAATGTAATTCTACAAAAACTCTTACTCAGAAGTTTATCAGAACAATAAGTATTTTTCCAAACATGAAAAAAATGTTATTTTACTTCAAAATGTTATTTAGTATAAACTGAAATTTGTGATTTAAACTCTATATATTCAAATTTTCAAATTATAATATAGTTTAAAGCACAGGTTTTCAAACTCTTGGCTTCCCTGGGCCACTTTGGAAGAAGATTTGTCTTGGGCCACACTTAAAATTATAAAATACATAAACAATAATGATAGCTGATGAGCTAAGAAACAAGAAATAGGTTTGTGAATAATTTTTGTGATACCGCAAAAAGTCTTCACACTCAAAGGATTGGATACCATTGGTTTAAAGTATCTACTCACCTTCTAGATTTTTCTTTTTTTTTTTTTTTTTGAGACGGAGTCTTGCTCTGTCACCAAGGCTGGAGTGCAGTGACATGACCTCGGCTCAGTGCAACCTCCGCCACCCTGCAACCTCCACCTCCTGGGTTCAAACGATTCTTCTGCCTCAGTCTCCCGAGTAACTGGGATTACGGGTGCCTGCCACGGGGTTTCACCATGTTGGCCAGGCTGGTTTTGAACTCCTGACCTCAAGTGATCTGCCCACCTCCGCCTTCCAAAGTGCTAGAATTACAGGCGTGAGCCACCACGCCCAGCCTAACTTCTAGATTTCTTAAATGCACTATGTCATTAACCAGCTTAGAACATTCCTAAGTGTATGTTAAGCTCTCATTTGTTAACCTTATTTCTTAATAAACTATTATCTTATAATTTTGTGTTATTTAGTAGGAAGCCTACTGGGATTCTGTCATTGAACTATAATCCATCTATGTATAGAACTATGGCCGGGCGCGGTGGCTCAAGCCTGTAATCCCAGCACTTTGGGAGGCCGAGGCGGGTGGATCACGAGGTCAGGAGATCGAGACCATCCTGGCTAACACCGTGAAACCCCGTCTCTACTAAAAATACAAAAAACTAGCCGGGCGCGGTGGCGGGCGCCTGTAGTCCCAGCTACTCGGAGGCTGAGGCAGGAGAATGGCGTAAACCCGGGGAGGCGGAGCTTGCAGTGAGCCGAGATCGCGCCACTGCACTCCAGCCTGGGTGACACAGTGAGACTCCGTCTCAAAAAAAAAAAAAAAAAAGAACTATGTGTCACACACATACACATACCTATATAAGTCATATATGTGTATAGGAAATTCTCACTTAACATTGTTGATAGGTTCTTGGAAACTAAGTAAAGCAACATATTGTTTAAGAAAACTAATTTTACCAGAGTTTAATTGATAAAAACAAGTTATGTTTAAATGGCATATAGCAACATTGTTTCATTTAAAGATGCAGTTTTCAAGAACATATTTTGAACACTAAATGAGGACTTAGATATATCTGGGTTTGTGTGATATGGATTTTTCTGATAAAATTGTATAACTATATATTTAATTTGTACAATATAATGATTTGATATGCATATACATTTTGAAACAAAATATTGTCAAGTTGATGAACACATCTGTTACCTCACATAGATAACCATTTTTTTGGTCATAAGAATACTTAAGGTCTACTGTTGTAGCAAATTATAAGCATACATTACAGTATTACTGTAAAGACAATGGTGTTTTGCTAATCTAATGCTAATGTACATTAGCTTTCTCAGACTTACTCAACTTATAACTAAAAATTTGTACTCTTTAAACAGCATCTCCTCATATTCCCACCCTCAGGCACTAACAACCACCATTCTATTCTCTGTTCCTATGAGTTTACATGTTTAGATTCCCCCCATCTAACTGAGAACGTGCAGTTTCTTTGTGTTTGGCTTATTTCTCTTAGCATAATATCTTCAAGGTCTATCAATGTTGTAAATGGCTAGATTTCGTTCTCTTTTATGGCTGAATAGTATTCTACTGTGTGTGTATATATAAATGTTTTTGACTATTTTAAACAAAACTAAAATGAACATGGGGCTGAAGATATTTCTTTGAGGTACTAATTTTATTTCCTTTGGTAGTATACCCAGAGGTGGTATTCATACTTCCATTTTTATTTTTTACTGATATTTATGATGACTTTATCAATTTATATCTCACTAATGGCATACAGGATTTCCCTTGTATGTATGTCTTCTTTGTGGGAAAAACAAAACAACTAACCTTTTGCCTATTTTTGAATAGGTTATCATCACTATTGTTTTGCTTTGAATTGCAGAAGTTTCTTACACATTTTGGGTATTAACTATCAGATATATGGCTTGCAAATGTTTTTCTATTTTGTAGGATTTTTTTAAATGTCATTTTTTTCCTTTACTGTACAGAAGCTGTTCACTTTGATGCAGTCCCACTCTTTTGTTCTTTTCTTCTGTTGCTGTGCTTTTGATGACATACCAAATTGCCAAGACCAGTATCAACAAGGTTTTTCCATATGTTTTATTCAGGAGTTTTACGTTGGTTTTTTTTTTTTTTTTTAATGAGGCAGAGTCTGGCTCTGTCGCCCAGGCTGGAGTGCAGTGGCCGGATCTCAGCTCACTGCAAGCTCCGCCTCCCTGGGTTCACGCCGTTCTCCTGCCTCAGCCTCCCGAGTAGCTGGGACTACAGGCGCCTGCCATCATGCCCGGCTAATTTTTTTGTATTTTTAGTAGAGACGGGGGTTTCACCGTGTTAGCCAGGATGGTCTCGATCTCCTGACCTTATGATCCGCCCGCCTCGGCCTCCCAAAGTGCTGGGATTACAGGCGTGAGCCACTGCGCCCGGCCAGTTTTACGCTTTTATGTCTTGCATTTAAGTCTTTTATTTTGAGTTAATTTTGGGGTGTGGCATAAGAAAATTTTATTTATGGTATAATCTAATTTTATTCTTTTGCTTGTGGATATCCAATTTTTTTGGTACCATGTATTGACAAGACTATACTTTCTGCATTGTATATTTTTGGTGGCCTTGTCAAAGTTGTCATAGTTGACCTTGTATGCATGGATGTGTTTCTGGGCTCCCTGTTGTGTTGCATTGGTGTTTGTATCTGTTTTTATGCACATACCATACTCTTTTGATTACTGTGACCTTTAAGTAAAGTTTGAAATTAGAAAGTATCATGCCCCCAGCTTTGTTCTTTCTCAAGATTGCTCAGGGTATTTTAAGTTATTTAAGATTACACTTACATTTTACAATTGTGTTTTCTATTACTGTGAAAAATGCCACTAAAATTCTGATAGGGATCACATTGAATCTACAGGTCACTTCCTTGACAATATTAGTTATCCTAATGGAATATATTTTCATTTATTTGTACCTACTTCAATTTCTGTCATCAATAACTTAACTGTATTAGTGTATACATTTTTATCTCATCCTTTACTATTTTATTTTATGTATTTACTTATTTTTTGAGACAGATTCTCGCTGTGTCACCCAGGCTGGAGTGCAGTGGCGTTAGCTCACTGCAACCCCTGCCTCTCAGGTTCAAGGGATTCTCCTGCCTCAGCCTCCCGAGTAGCTGGGATTACAGGCACGCGCCATCACGCCTGGCTAATTTTTTTGTATTTTTAGTGGAGATGGGGTTTTGCCGTGCTGGCCAGGCTGGTCTGGAACTCCTGGTCTCAAGTGTTCTCCCCACCTCGGCATCCCAATGTGCTGGGATTACAGGTGTGAGCCACTGTGCTCGGCCCCTTTACATTTATTTTGATTAAGTTCCTTATTTTTATACTATTGCAATTGGAAACTTTTTCTTTTTTTTTGGAAAGTTTGTTGTTACTATATGGAAATGCAACAGACATTTGTTTGTAGGGTCAGGTGCAGTGCTTCATTTCTGTAATCCCTGCACACTTTCAGAGGTTAGAGGCCAAGGAAGGTGGATCACTTGAGCACAGGAGTTTGAGATAAGCCCGGGCAACAGAGTGAGACCCTATCTCAAACAAACAAACAAAACCCCACAAGTATTTTTTTGTTGATTATGTATCCTGATACCTTATCATTTATTCAGTTTTTGTTGTTTTACTCTAGGGTTTTTTATATATGCATGATCATATTATCTACAAACAGTAACGTTTTTACTTTTATTCCAAGCTGGAAAGCTTTATTATTTTCCTTGTCTAATTGTTCTGATACAAAACTTTCGGTAATATGTTAAGGTACAAGCTGTGGCCCTGGAGGCATGCTTGCAGATCTTGGTCTCAGCTTTGGTCCCTGAAACAGCCCCATGTCTGTACATTTGAAGGATCCAACAACTCTTACAGTTTCTATAAACTGTCTTTGGCAAGTAAAGATCTCCTTTTATTGGGTCCCCAGGCTGATGAGATTATCTCTGGGGTTGCTAAGAAGAAAGGTCGTAGCTGGGTCACGAGGGTGCTGCTGAGTCTGTTGTTTGAATGGCATATAGCAGCATTGTTTCATTTAAAGATGCAGTTTTCAAGAACCTATTTTGAACATTAAGTGAAGACCTACCATACATCCATTTTGAGTGATATGGGGTCTGCCTTTGATGGTTGTATTACCAGAGATTTGGACAGTCATGGATTCTTTCTGGGCCATGGAAAGATTAAATATCCTTGAGGACATTAATCTATATGGCAGGCAGTAGGGTAGGGTTTTGAAGTTTGTCTGCATATGATGGGCAAAATGCCATGTGTATGAATGGGATTGGCTTCTACTAACTATCTGGGAAAAGTTTTCACAAGTCTCTGTGTGGGTCTGGGTGTGTACAACTGGCCATGGACTGTGGCTGTGAGCGCTAGAACTGAGTCACAGGGCTGCTTCAGGGACCACAGCTGAGGCAAGATCTGCAGGCCTGCCTCCAGGGCCATGACTGGGTATGTTTCCCTGCAGATCTCTTGACAGGAAGGACCACTTTTGGATTATAACTGAAGGAGTTTGAAAGAGGTTGCAGAACTGCTTCATAATCTTCAGTAAAACCAAGCTTGGTGCCCCATTTCCTTATCTGTAGCCATGTCTGTGGACCCTTGAGTTGGCCACCTGGGTGAGGGCCTGCTTTACCCAAATAACCCTTTTTGATCTTTGGCACCACTGAGGTTTCACAACCCTAACCATAGGCAAGCACCTTTCTACTTCCGTTTTCCAGGAGTTTACTATTTAAAATATCTTGTATATGTGGAATCATACACTGTCACTTTGTTGGTGTCTTATTTCACTTAGTGGCTTTAAGATTTATCCTTATTGTAGCAACTGACGAGATATTTTCATTTGAGGCTAAAGAATATTTCATTGTATGTATAAGCCACATCTTTTTAAATCATTCTTCTATTGAAGGTGTTTGAGTTTTTTCACTTTTTGGCTTTTGTAAATTATATGGTTTGGATCTGTGTCCCCATTCAAATCTCATGTCAAATTGCATTCCCTAGTGTTGGAGGTGGGCCTGGTGGGAGGTGATTGGATCATAGGGTTGGCTTCTCATGAATAGTTTAGCACCAGCCCCTTTGGTACTGTCTTTGCCATAGTGAGTGACTTCTCCTGAGATCTCATTTTTCAGAAGCATGTGGCACCTTCCCTCTTGTGCTCTCTTGCTCCTGCTCCCACCATGTGAGATGACTCACTGTCCCTTTCTGCCATGACTGGAAGCTTTTCAAGGCCTCCCCTAAAGCAGAAGCTGCCATGCTTGCTGTACAGCCTGCAGAACCATAAGCCAATTAAACCTCTTTTTAAAAGTAAATTACTAAGTCTCAGGAATGTTTTTATAGCAGTGCAAGAATAAAACAGTGAATATTACTGCAGTAGACATGGATGTGCAAATACTTCTTTCAGGTATACATTGCACACTTCAAGTAGATGCTCAGAAGTGGAATTACTGGGTCATACAATAACTTGATTTTTAATTTTTGGGGGAACCTCTACACATTTTTCGTGTGGCTGCATCATGTTTTTTCCACCAACAGTGTACGAGGGTTTCAATTTCTCTACATTGTTGACAATATATATTATTTTTTGTTTGCTTGATATTGGCCATCCTAATTAATGCACAGTAATACCTCATTGTGGTTTTTCTTTACATTTTTCTAAAGATTAGAACTTTTTTTCAATAATTGTTTGTGTATTTCCTCTTTGGAGAAACATTTTCATCTCCTGTCTATTAGTCATGTAACTTTTTGTTTTTTGTTTTTTGGAGTTGTTCTGGATGTTATCTTCTGTCAAATAGATGCATATATTTTGGCTTTTCTGCTGCTTAGGTGCGACTCTTACTACATATTTAATGTGGAGAGATAAATTTAATGTAGTCCCACTTTTCTGTGCTTTTAAATTTTTTGCTCATGTATTTGATGTTACATGCAAGAAAACATTGCTGAGATCAATGTCATAATCTTTCTTCCTATATTTAACTCACTCAAGACAGTTTTTGTATATGGTTCAGGGGAAGGATCCAACCTCAGTATTTTCATATGGATATAGAGTTTTCCAACACGATTTATTGAAGAGACTGTCTTTTTCTTATTGTGTGGTTATTGCAACCTTGTTGAAGATCATTTGAACATGTACACAATGATTTGTTTTTGAGTTCTGGGCTCTGTTCCGTCATCTATTTGTCTTCTTGCAAGTACCACACTATTTTTATTTATTTAGTTTTGTTATCTGTTCTAAAAACAGGAAACATCATGCCTGTAACTTTGTTCTTGTTTTCTAAGAATGTTTGGGCTATCAGTGGTCCTTTGAAATTCCATGTAAAAGTAAGAATTGTAAAAAATACTTTTTCACAAAGTATCATTTTTATTTTCATTAGAATTACATTGAATTTTAATATCACTGTGTAGTATGGTCATTTAACAATATTAAATCAACTGACACAAATAAAAATATGTTCAAGAGTGTGTTGAGTTTCACATATTTTTGAATTTGGCAATTTTGCTTCTGCTTTTGATTTCTAGTTTTATTACAGGTGGTATGAAAGGATGTGTTGTATAATTCAGTGTTGTATAATGAGAACTAGGCTCAATACTTTGATGACCAAACAATCTATCTGTACAACAAACCTCCATGACAGAAGTTTACCTGTATAAGAAACCTGCACATCGGCCGGGCGCGGTGGCTCAAGCCTGTAATCCCAGCACTTTGGGAGGCCGAGACGGGCGGATCACGAGGTCAGGAGATCGAGACCATCCTGGCTAACACGGTGAAACCCCGTCTCTACTAAAAAATACAAAAAAAAAAACTAGCCGGGCGAGGTGGCGGGCGCCTGTAGTCCCAGCTACTCGGGAGGCTGAGGCAGGAGAATGGCGTAAACCCGGGAGGCAGAGCTTGCTGTGAGCTGAGGTCCGGCCACTGCACTCCAGCCTGGGTGACAGAGCCAGACTCCGTCTCAAAAAAAAAAAATAAAAAAAAAAATAAAAAAAAAAAGAAACCTGCACATCATATACTCTGATCTTAAAATAAAGTTTAAAAAAAAAAAAAAAAGTTGTTTTGCATTCTAACAGGTTGTCCATGAAACAACAGCTACTCATTTTCTTCTCCACTTAACCCCGACACACTTTAGTCTTCTTTCTGTTTCTATGAGTTTAACTACTTTAGGTATCTTACATAAGTGGAATTATATTGTTACTCTCCTTTTGTGCCTGGGCTTCTTCCACATAAATAAAGCCTTAAAAATGTATCCTTATTGTGGATTTAGCAAAATTTTCTACTTTAAAGAAGCTGAATAATATTTAATTATTTATATATTTGAAATTGTCTTTATTCATTTATTTAAGAAAAGTTGGTTCTTTTCACATACTTGCTTTTGTAGATAATGCTACCGTGAATATGGATGTGTAAATTACTCTTCCTTTGATAATATGTGCAAGGGATTATTTGTGTGCTCTGTTCTGTTTCACTGGTATTTTATAAAGTATTTCAATTACTATAACTTTATAATAGGTTTTTGAAATCAGGATGTATGGTGCTTCTGATGTTGTTTCTCTTTTTGACAGTTGTTCGGCACTTCTGGTCTCTTTAGTTCTGATATGCTTTTAGGATTGCTTTTTTTTTTTTTTTGAGATGGAGTCTCACTCTGTTGCCCAGGCTGGAGTGCAGTGGCGCAATCTCAGCTCATTACAAGCTCCAGCTCATTACAAGCTCCGCCTCCCGGGTTCACGCCATTCTCCTGCCTCAGCCTCCTGAGTAGCTGGGACTACAGGTACCCACCACCGCACCCTGCTAGTTTTTTGTATTTTTAGTAGAGACGGGGTTTCACAGTGTTAGCCAGGATGGTCTCAATCTCCTGACCTCGTGATCTGCCCGACTCGGCCCCCCAGAGTGCTGAGATTACAGGCGTGAGCCACTGCGCCCAACCAGGATTGCTTCTTATGTTAATGCAAAATATGCATAGCTGTCATCTGAAGTATACCACCATCTCCTTCAGCACTCTACATCAGGGGAAACAAAATTCCTCTTTGGACAGTCCCTCAAAAGACAGGAATGTAGACATACATTCCACGTTTCTCTTTCTCTCCTGAGGAAGAAGCATAGAGTTGGGAGTTTCTCCTGGGTTGCACTATGCTGTATTGGGAGGAGGTCAGGCTGTGCTGGGCATATGTAATAAAATTTTTCTTCTCTTCTACATGTTTTTGGCATTGTGCTCAACTGAAGTAGTACAAATTCTTAACTATGTTCAGGAATTCTCACAAAGGCAATGTGATCAGCATGGTGTTAAGTTCATATATCTGTGAAGAAATGAGGACCAGTGGTGTTTGTTTTTACACTTTTCATTTTAAATTTATATTTTATTTATTATTATAATTTTTGTGAGTACATAATACCTATATGTATCTATGGGTTATGTGAGTTATTTTGATGAAGGCATGAAATGCATAAAAATCATATCAGCATAAATGGTTATTCATTGCCTCAAGTATTCTTTGTTTTACGAACAATATAATAACATTTTTTTAGTTACTTAAAAATGTACAATTTAATTGCTTTTGACTATAGTCCCTCTGTTGTACTAGCAACTATTAAATCTTACCCTTTCTAATTATTTTTGTATCCATTAATCTTCCCCACTTCCCCCAACCCCTCACTATACCTTCCAGCGTCTGGTAACAATCCTTCTGCTCTCTATCTCCGTGAATTAAATCAATTTAGTTTTTAGCTCCAGCAAATGTGTGAGAACATGCAAAGTTTGCCATCATGGGCCTGGCTTATTTCTCTTAACATAATGACTTCTAGTTCTATCCATGTTGTTGCAAATGACAGTATCTTATTCTTTTTTATGATTGAAAAGTACTCCGTTGTGTATTTGTACCACATTTGCTTTATCCATTCATCTGTTGATAGACAGATAATGGATAAATCTTGGCTAATGTGAACACTGCTGCAGTGAAATGGAGGTGCAAATATCTCTTTGATGTCCTGATTTATGTACATACCTAGGAATGGGATTATTGGATAATATAGTAGCTCTATTTTTCATTTTTTGAGGAACCTCTAAGCTGTCCTGCATAGTGGTTGAACTAATTTACATTCACATCAAGAGAATAGTAGAGTTTTTTTCTCCACATCCTCACCGGCATTTGTTATTGCCTGACTTTTGGATAAGAGCCATTGTAATCGGGGGCGAGATAATATCTCATTGTCATTTTGATTTGCATTTCTCTGATGATAATGATGTTGAGCACCTCATCATATACCTTTTTGTTATTTGTATGCCCTCTTTTGAGAAATGTCTATAAACATTCTTTGCACATTCATAATCAGATTATTTGATCTTATCCTAAAAAGCTGTTCTGGTTATTGATGGGCAGTTTGCAAATATTTTCTCTCATTTTGTGTGTCCTCTCTTTGTTTATTGTTTCATTTGCTGTTTAGAAGCTCTTTATGGTGATTGTTTTGTTTGCTGTTTAGAAGCTCTTTAACTTGATGTGATTCTGTTTGTTCAGTTTTGCATTGGCTCCCTGTGCTTGTGGGGGTATTATTCAAGACATTTTTGCCCAGCTTAATTTCCTGGAGAGTTTCACCAATGTTTTCTTGTAGTAGTTTCATAGTTTGATGCGGGGGTCTGCCCACAGACCCTGACCCAAACGACGGATGAATAAAGTACACTGATACACAGATACTCTGTTTTGCCAGTCTAGCTGATGTCTGGGCCACTTACAGACTCCCCAGAGAGTTCTGTAAACAGTTTTGACTGTGGCCCTGACCAGCTAGTGAGACGCACGTTTGTTTAGTAAAGATAAATTGACAAAGGCTTGAGGCAACACTACTAGAGAGTAATTGACATTGTGGACTTCCCAAGTAGAAAGCAATTAAGCATAGATAGAAAACTATCTTTAATATTTTTCCCACCAGCTTGATTGAATCCCTACAGTTCGAGGTGTTAGATTTAAGTCTCTAATCCATTTTGATTTAATTTTTTATATGGCCAGAGATAGGGGTCTAGTTTCGTTCTTCTGAATATGAATATTGAGTTTTTATAGCAGTTTCCCTGATAAACACCTTTTTTTCTTTTCTTTTTTTTTTTTTTCAAGACAGAGACTTGCTTTGTCACCCAGGCTGGAGTTCAGGAGTTCAGTGGCACAGTCTTGGCTCACTGCAACCTCTGCCTTCCAGGTTCAAGCAATTCTCCCACCTCAGCCTCTGGAGTAGCTGGGACTACAGGCTTGCACCCCCACATCCGACTAATTTTTGTATTTTTATTAGAGACAGGGTTTCATCATGTTGGCCACTCTGGTCTCAAACTCCTGGTGATCCACCTGTCTCAGCCTTTTAGAGTTCTGGGATTAGGCATGAGTCAGCATGCTAAGCCCCCAATAAATATTCTTGCCACCTTTATCAAAAATAAGTTTGCTGTAGATGTATGGATTTCTATTTGTGTTTTGTCTACTGTTTTACTGATCAGCCCCATGCTGTTCTAATTACTGTAGCTCTGTAATATCATTTATAGTTAAATAGTATGATTCCTCCAGTTTCTTTTTTCTTACAGTGACTTTGGCTATTCTGAGTCTTTTGTGGTTCTGTCTACGTTGTAGAATTGTTTTTCCTATTTCTGTGAAGAATGTCATTGATCATTTGATAGGGGTTGCATTAAATCTGTAGTTTGCTTCAGGTAGTATTGACATTTAGAAAGTATTGATTCTTTTTATTCATGAACATAAAATATCTTTCCTTTTTTTGTCTTTTTAAATTTCTTGCATTAGTATTTCATAGTATTCATTGTAGAGACCTTTCACTTCTTTGCTTAAGTTAATTTCCTAGGTATTTGATTTTAATTTGTAGCTATTGTAAATGGGATTACTCTCTTGATTTCTTTTTCACATCGTTCACTGTTGGCATGTGGAAACACTACTAATTTTTAAATCCTGTATTTTGACTAAATTTATTAGTTCTAATAGTGTTCTAGTTAGTTTTTTTTCAAATATAAAACTACATCATCTGCAAACAAAGATATAATTTGACTTCTTTCTTTCCAATTTGGATGCCCTTTAATTTTTTGTTCTCTTGTCAGATTGCTCTGGCTGGCACTTCCAGTACTATGTTGAATAACAGTGGTGAAAACATGCATCTTTTTTCAGGTGCAGACACCTTATCAGAATGTGCTTGGATTTAGGTTCCCAACTTTAGAAGGTAATTCGTCCTCATCCATCCTATTGTCTTTTCCTGGTCCTAGGTTTCAGAACTGTCTGGAAAGACCACAGATGCCTATGGTGGTCATGTCTCTTGGAATGTCTAGGGAATAACAGCTACTACATCATCTCCTCATGGTGGACAGCCTGAGGTTTAGAATGGAGCCTCAGGGGAGCAGCTGAGTGCCCTGATGCTGAGAGCACTCATCTTGTTTACTTTTCATCCAAAAAACCAAATCCTTGTGGCATTGAGATTTTATTTCTCCAAATCCAGTTTCCATGTTTTAGAGACACATGGCTGGTCAGCCAATGGAATGCTGATATTGATGGGAAAGGCAGAAATAATTCCTACCATCTGGATTTTTTCAGAATAGTGAAGGGAGAAAAAGTATCCCCAACAACATTGAATGTTCATTCTAGCAAGGTGATACAAGGACCTGCAAAACAAAAAATGTACTCCAGGCACACAGGCACACAGTGCAGAGGCCCTTGGGAGGGTGGTCATTGAGGATTTCAATGAGCAGGATGGGGGTGGGAGGATCTATATCATAGGATGGCCTAACTTGCCACTTGAGTCAGACATACCATTCCAGCCAGTACTGCCACTCCCTGGGTTTGTCATCTTGAAAAGATTATTTACTTATTTCAGCTTTCATTTTTATTAACTGCACACTGCATTCTATTGGTAGAGCTTGAAAAATAGGAAAATATTGTCAAAGAGGCATAAAAATACAAATTTTAAAAAAATATAGTGATGTATTTTATTTGTCAAAAATTCTTACTTTCATTTTTTTTCCCTGACCATGGATAGTAAGTTTCTGAAATCTGTACATTTTGGGAGTTATTTTACACAGAATCTCAGGGCTTAGTTATAAAGATATTACTGGGTGAAAAGAAGTAGAAAAAATTTCTCTTCTTTTATGGCTGCAGAAAAGTGAATACATTTCCACAAGAAATTGTGGTAGATAAATTGGTGATTTATAGAGATTTGCCAAAACATCAGTTTCTTTTTTCTGCATGGTGGAGAATTTGTGACAGTGGATAAGTCTACTCTGTATCCTGTTACCTGCATGTTTGAGTTTAATGTTAAATTCTATGGACTAGGACTTGACATTCCTGGAAGTGCTCATAAATGATTGCTTAATTATTTGTTACTATGGAAATAATACCTAAATGACATGTTTGCTGTCTGAAATTGATATTTTGCCTTTTCTCGTTGAAGTATGAAATATAAATGCCTTCCAATTTCCATTTCTCCTGTAAACATCAGCACTGAGTTTGAGGAATTCTGCTGGATTCTTCAAACACTGAGTTCCTTTTGTAGAAAACGAAGGGGATAACCTTGACTGGGAATCAGACCTAAGCCCTTTAACTGCAGGGTAAGGCCAATCTTGACACTGTCAAAGGAGGTAATCAATAGCCCAGTTGTTACTTACTGGGGAACCTTTCCTGCAGGTGTCCCAGCGTGGCTCAAATTAGACATGGAAGGAGCCTTTATACTGAGAAGCTGCAGAACCCTGGAAAGCTGAGGATCCATAGGTAGATTCAGTGAGAGTTGGGATAGGAGGTTGTTTCTGATGTCCTCTGAGAGGGGGTAATTGTTATTGTCATGGGGCTCTTCCTAGATATTGTCAAATAAATTTCAGTGAGATAAGAAGTGACTTTATTCTAAGGAATATTGCATTGGGGAAAGCACCAAGCATAAGACGTGCAAGCATCTCCAAAATGAGGCAGAAAAGGGCTATTTGTCATGTGGAGGAGCAGACAAGATTAGAAAGAAGGTGTGAGGGAGAGGGCAGAATGGAGAATGGCAAAATCAGATTCAGGATCGGAGAATGTTTCACCCTGATGTCAACCTGTTCTTGGGAAGGACATGAAGAGGGGTTGTATGCTATCTCAGACTGAAGGTGGAGCAGAGTCCAGGGGCCTGGGTAAAGGAGAGAAACTTAAGTAAAGTTTGGTTAACCAGTATTCTGTTGCGAACACTGGAGACAAAATTATTTGTTTATGAGGGAAAAATGAGAATTTAGAGTCTGTGAATTTGAGATACCTAAAGAGGGAGCATCATCAAAGTCAATGAAAAGGCTGTAAGCTTTTTTTTTTTTTTTTTTTTTTTTTTTTTTTTTTTTTGAGACGGAGTCTCGCTCTGTCGCCCAGGCTGGAGTGCAGTGGCGCGATCTCGGCTCACTGCAAGCTCGACCTCCCGGGTTCACGCCATTCTCCCGCCTCAGCCTCCAAGTAGCTGGGACTACAGGCACCCGCCACCACGCCTGGCTAGTTTTTTTGTATTTTTAGTAGAGACGGGGTTTCACCATGTTAGCCAGGATAGTCTCGATCTCCTGACCTCGTGATCCACCCGCCTCGGCCTCCCAAAGTGCTGGGATTACAGGCTTGAGCCACCGCGCCCGGCCGCTGTAAGCTTTTTTTATAGGGCACAAAGGATTGGAGAGACCATAGTTAAAACTACCAAGATTCACTAACCCACCTCCTCTTTTCCCTCACTTTGTTTTGTCCTATATATTTTTTCCCTTTCTTTTACTGAATTGTACCCAACATTAATAATCTGGTAAAAATAGGTAAAGTGTTTTTGTTAAGCTCTGTGAGTGGTTTTATCAAATCCTTTAATTGAGGGAGGGAGTTATGGAAGCCCAGGATTTATAGGCAGTTGCTCTGAAGTATAGATGGGTCCCTGGGGCTTGTGACTGGCATGTGGAGTGGAAGCAGTATTGTGGGACTGAGCCGTGAGCCGGTGGGGTCTATACTGACCCTGGTGTTGTCAGAATTGAGTTGTTGGACACCCATTTGGTGATGGAAGATTGGTTGGTGTTCAGCAAACTCCATATATTTGGTGTTAGAATAAAGATATCAGATCGGGTGCGGTGATTCACGCCTGTAGTCCTAACACTTTGGGAGGCCACAGAGGGCAGATCGCTTGAGCTCAGGGGTTCAACACCAGCCTGGGCAATATGGTGGAATCTTATGTCTACCAAAAATTTTTTTAAAAATTAGCTTGGCAAGGTGGTGCACACCTGTAGTCCCAGCTGGGGCTGAGGCAGGAGGATCACTTGAAGACTGGAATGTTGAGGCTCGCCAGATTTATGATGTATCCTGGAGAATGTTCCATGTGTGTTTGAGAAGAATATAAGTATACTGTTGGGTGAAAGGTTATCTATATATGTCTTTTAGGTGTAGTTCTTTAGTGCTATGCAAGTACATTATTTTCTTTCTGTCTGAATGATGTGTTGTATTAAGTAGGGCAATAAAGTCCCCTAGTATTATCATATTTGTCTGTTTTTCTGCATCTGTTAATATATTTTCATATTTTTGAAACAGGTCTCAGTTAATTTAGAAAGTTTATTTTGCCAAGGTCAAGGACACGCACACCTGTGACAGGAAGTCCTGGAGACATGTGCCCCAGGTGGTCGGGGAACAACTTAATTTTATACATTTTAAGGAGACATAAGACAGCAGACAATACACGTAAGAAGTACATTGATTCAGTCTGGAAAGGTGGGACAACTTGAAGCAAAGGTGGGAAGACTCGAAGTGAGGAGGGGGCTTCCAGGTCGTAGGTAGATAAGAGACAAATGATTATATTCTTTTGAGTTTCTGATTAGCCTCTCCAAAGGAGGCAGTCAGATACACATCTGTGTCAGTGGCAGAGAGGTGAGTGAATAGAATGGGAGGTAGGTTGGCACTAAGCGGTTCCCAGCTTGACTTTTCCCTTTAGCTTAGTGATTTGGAGGCCCCAAAATTTATTTTCCTTTTACAATATATTTATGTGCTCCTATATTGGGTATGTATATATTTTTAATTGTTATATTATTTTGACAAATTAGCCTTTTATTACCATATAGTAAAGTTCTTTTTGTAGTGACAGATTTTTTTTTTCCTAAAAATCTCTTTTGTCTGAGAGTCTGAAAGATACACTCTTTTAGTTATTATTGACATGGAATATTCTTTTTCATCCTTGAACCATTAATGTATGTGTGTCCTTAACTCTAAGTCTCTTGTGTGCAGCATATTGTTGATTTTATTTATCTATTCAGACATTTTGTGAATGCTTTATTTTTTGCTTCAATAACAATATCCTAGAGTTGGTAGTTTATAAAGAATAAAAGTTTGCTTAGCACACAATCCTGGATGCCAAGAAGTCCAAGAGCATGCCATTCCCATCTGATGAGAATCAGACTTCCACATCACAACATGACTAAAGGCTTGAGGATGACAGAATGTGTGTGCACCAGAGCTCACTTTGATAATAGACCCACTCTCATGATGACTAACCCACTGTGGAAATACTGATACCAATCCTTTCATGAGAGTAGAGCGCTCGTGACCTAATAACTTCTTAAGGGCCTCATTCTCACAATGGCAGTTAAATTTTAACATGAAGTTTGGAGAGGACTCTCAAACCATAGCAATGTGTTTTCATTGGATAATTAAATCTTTATATATTTAAAAGAATTACTGATTGGTAAGAACTTATTACTGCCATTTTGTTCGTTGTTTTCTGACCATTTAGTAGTTTCTGTTTTGTAATTGTTACATGCTGTCTTCCCCTGTATTTTCTTGAGTTTTGTTTTGTTTTCGTTGTTGGATGCTTTCATTCTTTTTCTTTTGTATGTATCTACTACAGTGTTGTTTTTTGTTTTTTGTTTTTTAATTTCCAAGAGACTTACATAAAATATCTCATAGTTATAAAGTCTAGTTTAAGATAACAATTTAACTTTCTGTTTTATACAGATAGGGTCTTGCTTTATCCCGGGCTGTAGTGCAATGGTGCATTCACAGCTCAGTGCAGCCTTCACCTCCCCAGGCTCAAGCAATTCTCCCATCACAGCCTCCTGAGTAGCTAGGATTACAAGTACATGCCCCCATGTCCGGCTAATTTTGTCAGTATTTTTTGTAGAGACAGGGTTTTGCCATGTTGCTTAGGCTGGTCTTAAACTTCTAGGCTCAAACGATTCACCTACTTTGGCTTCCCAAAGTGCTGGGATTACCAGCATGAGCCATCAGACCCAGCCACTTGTTTTAAGTAAATAGCTTTCTGAAATCTGTATTTTATTTTATGTATTTATTTTAGAGACAGGGTCCTGCTATATAGAGCCAGGCTGGTTTTGACCTCCTGGCCACAAGCAAGAGTTAACTTCTGTATGTAGAAAAACCAAACAGTTGTACTCCCTACAACACATTATTTATGTCATACAATTTTTTATATTGTATACCCATTAACAAATTATCAAGGTTATGTATTTTAATACTTTTTTTGTAACTTAGTACCAGAGTTAAAAGTGACTTATGTACCATAATTACAGTTCTATAGCTGTCTACATTTGACTATATGTATATATATTTTCCGGTAAGATTTATACTTTTATATGTTTTCTTGTTGTAAATTAGGAGTCCATTACAACCTGAAAAATTCTTTTTTTTTTTTTTTTTTTTTTGAGACGGAGTCTCGCTCTGTCGCCCGGGTTGGAGTGCAGTGGCCGGATCTCAGCTCACTGCAAGCTCCGCCTCCCAGGTTCACGCCATTCTCCTGCCTCAGCCTCCCGAGCAGCTGGGACTACAGGCGCCCGCCACCTCGCCCGGCTAGTTTTTGTATTTTTTAGTAGAGACGGGGTTTCACCGTGTTAGCCAGGATGGTCTCGATCTCTTGACCTCGTGATCCGCCCGTCTCGGCCTCCCAAAGTGCTGGGATTACAGGCTTGAGCCACCGCGCCCGGCCTGAAAAATTCTTATTAGGGTTTCCTGTAAGGTCAAATGATTACACATTTCCTCAACTTATTTGTTTAATCTGAGAATATCTTGATTGCTATTTCATTTCTAAAGAACAGTTTTGTCAGGTATAGTCTTCTTCATTGTCAAAGTTTTTTCTTTTTCTCTCTCCATCTTCACTTTAAATATATGATCTCACACCTGTCTGGCTTGCATGGTTTCTGCTGAGCAATCTGCTGATAACCTTATAGGGTTCCCTTGTATGAGAAAAATTTCTTTTCTTTTAAGAATTTCTCTTTGTCTTTGAATTTTGGCAGTTTAATTATGTGTTCTGGGCAATTTTTATTAGTTCCTTTTGCTATAGACATTTTAAGCTTCATAAAACTGAATGTATTCCTTCTAAGATTGGAAAAATTTAAGACATATATTTAAACAAATTTTTAAGATTTTTCTCTCTTTACCCTGAACATGCTAAAATATGTACATTTTTACAGTTTATTATGCAGTATGTGGCCCAAATGCTTTATTCACTCTTTCATTCTTTTTTTTTAATTAGGAACTTTCAAATGACTTAATTTTAACTTTGCTGATTTTTTTTTCTGTATAGCTATCTGTCTGCCGTTAAAAACTTTTTGTTATGTTTTGCGTTCTTCAGCTCCAGCATATCCATTTGGTTTTCTTTCTTTGCTATAATTGTAATTTTGTTCATGCATTCTTTCAAAAAAAAAAATTAGTGTTTTTTTCATCTCATTGAGATTCTTTAAGATAATTATTTTGAATTCTTAGCCATTTTTTAGATCTGTGTTTTGTTGTAAGTGGTTACTGGAAAATTTTCAGTTTCTTTTGGTGGTGGTATGTTTACCTGATCCTTTATTATCCATGAAGCCTTGTTTTGAAGTCCTTGCATCTGAAGGAGCAAATACCTTTTTCAGTCATTATAGACTTGTTGGGAGGTAAATACTTCTGTTTGATCTCTGGGCTGATGATATTTCCACTGAGATTGCAATTAAATCCTTTGGAGCCGGGCACATAACTACTACTGTGTCTGCAGTGAAGTTCATGTTTGGCAGACCTGTTATCAGGCCATCAGATTCTATTTTCTGGGAAGACTAGACTTTCTTCAGGAACTTTATCAATATGACCGGCACTGAGAAAAAAAAATCTCCAGTTATATATGCAGATGAGGGTGCTGATACAATAAATGTGAGCAGGTGTGGCTCCTGATGTGTGGTTCTTGCTGGATGTTTCAAAATGCTCTAACCTGGTCATTGGACAGGTTCCTAGATGAGTAGTACTGACCCTTGAACACAGCTGAGAGGGTGTGAAACTCATTCTTAGGGCTGCTTCAGGATACATAGCTGAAACCAAAGTCTTGGGGTTTGTTTCTGGGCTCATGGCATTTCTCCCTCTAGATTCCTGGGTGGGCAGTACTTCTCCCAGACTCTAGGTGACAGAGACTGGAGCTGGGTTATAGGGCTGTTTCCCGATTCACAGTGGCACATACAGGTGTCTTTTTTGGCAGGTCCCAGGTTAGGAAAAACTGCTCCTGGACTTTGGTTGCATGGACTTGGAGCCAGGTTATAGTGCCACATCAGGATCCATCATCAAATAAATACTGGCAAACCTACATCCAAGGGCCCAAATGGAAGTTTCTCTCTGTGGGTCCCTGTGTGTTTGGGATTTCTTCCACACCATGACTGACTTGTGCAAGGGGAGGATTTTAGGCTAATTCAGAGATCACAGATAGCACCAACAGACTTTTCACCTGAGACACAGGACATTATGAATTCTTCTAGGTGTCTTGGCAAATGGTACTAGTGGCAGAAACAAAACCAAATGTTCTACAGCTAATTCTACAATGAGAATTGGACGTATTTTTTATTCTGTAGCTTGGACTATGATGGGCAAGCATACCCATGCCACTCAAGGGCATGCCCTCTCAATACAACCTTCCTCAGTCTTGGGTTCTTCTGTTTTTATGACACATCTATATTACATTCAATATTTTATAGGTAAAAATTTTCTATTTTTTTCAACTCCATTTTACTGGGGAATTTTTTTCATGTAGGTTCTCCTCAATTATTTATTTATTTATTTATTCATTTATTTATTTATTTATTTTTTGAGGCGGAGTCTCCCTCTGTTTACCCAGGCTGGAGTGCAGTGGCACCATCTCACTGCACTATCTGCCTCCCAAGTTCGCGTCATTCTCCTGCCTCAGCCCCCTGAGTAGCTGGGACTACAGGTGACCTCAGATGATCCACTTGCCTCGGCCTCCCAAAGTGCTGGGATTACAGGCATGAGCCACCACCCCCGGCCAACACTTTCAAGTATATGGTCTAGTGGTGTTAAGTACATTTACTTTATTTTGCAATGGATCTCTATGAATTTTACCTTACAGAAGTAAAATTTAATACCCTATAAACAATAAGCTGCCCTTTTTTTCTCTCTTCAGCTCCTGAAGAACACCATTTTACTTACTCTCTATGATTTTATAATTCTCAGTGTAATTTACATAATGTCTGTTTCTGTTTGACTCTCATTTTATTTAAGGTAATGTTCTAAGCTTTCGTAAGATGTGTCAGAATATCTTTCTGTTTTAAAATGAAATGATATTTAATTGTGTGTATATGTCACATTTTAAAAATCTGATACTGATCTCTAAAGGGACATTTGTGTTGTTTCCAGGAATTGTCTTTTGTAAATAACAATGAATGAACGTGCATGTGTAAATATCTATTTAAAGTCCTGCTTTATCATGTGGATAACTAATATTTCTAGTACCATTTATTGAAAAGACTGTCTTTTTCCAGCTGTGTGTTCTGGACATCTTTGTTAAAAATCACTGGGCTGTAGGTTCATGAATTTGTTACTAGGCTCACTGGATACTTTGATCTCTCTGTTTTTATGCCAATATTTTGCTGTCTTGCTTATTATAGCTTTATAGTATATTTTGGAGTCAGGTAATGCAGTATCTCCAGCTTTGGTTTTGTTGTTGTTGTTTGTTTTGCTCAGGATTACTTTGGCTATTTGGGGGTCTTTGGTTGTTCCCTATAAATTTTAAGCTAGTTTTTTTTTTTTCATTTCTTTGAAAAAAGCCATTGGTATTTTGATAGAGATTTTATTGATCCTGTAGGTCACCTTGGGTAGTATAGCCACATTTTTAATATTATTTCAATTCATGAGCAAAAAAATATTTTTTCAAATTTTCATGTCTTTTTCAGTTTCTTACCAGTGTTTTATAATTTTCAGTTTAGAGTGTTCACCTTTTTAATTAAGTTTGCTGCTAAACATCTTTATTTTTTAGCGTGGATGGTGTGGATACAGAAGCAGCATTGGGCAAAATTGAATGTGTCTTTTTTTTTTTGAGACAGAGTTTAACTCTTGTTGCCCAGGCTGGAGTGCAATGGCGTGATCTCAGCTCACTGCAACCACCACGTCCCAGGTTCAAGCAGTTCTCCTGCCTCAGCCTCCGGAGTAGCTGGGATTACAGGCGTACACCACCCAGCTAATTTTGTATTTTTAGTAAAGATGGGGTTTCTCCATGTTTAGGCTGGTCTCGAACTCCTGACCCCAGGTGATCCGCCCGCCTCAGCCCCCCATAGTGCTGGGATTACAGGCGTGAGCCACCGCACCCAGCCTGGACATGTCTTTGTGACTTAAAAAACTCAACGAATTAGATATAGATGGTATATACCTCAACACAATAAAGGCCATATGTGACAAGTCAATGGCTCATATCATACTGGACAGGAAAGGGAAAACTTTATTTTTCATTTTGTTATTTTTGTCGTGCGCATCTGTGTAAAGAGACCCCCAAAGGGCTTTGTGTGAGCAATAAAGCTTTTTAATCACCTGGGTGCAGGCGGGCTGAGTCCGAAAAGAGAGTCAGCAAAGGGAGATAGGGGTGGGGCAATTTTATAGGTTTGGGTAGTAATGGAAAATTACAGTCAAAGGGGTTGTTTTCTGGTGGGTAGGGACGGGGTCACAAGGTGCTCTGTGGGGGAGTTTCTGAGCCAGGAGAAGGAATTTCTCCAGGTAGTGTCATCACTTAAGGCAGGAACTAGCCATTTTTACTTCTTTTGTGATTTCTTCAGTTGCCTCAGGCCATCTGGATGTATATGTGCAGGCTTGGGCTCAGAGGCCTGACAATTTTACTTTTAAGTTCTGGGATACATGTGCAGAACGTGCAGGTTTGTTATGTAAGTATACATTTGCCATGGTGGTTTGCTGCACCTATCAACCCATCATCTAGGTTTTAAGCCCTGCACTTATTAGGTATTTGTCCTAATGCTCTCCCTCCTGTTGCCCCCCACCCCTCAACAGGCCGCTGTGTGTGATGTTCCCTCCCTGTGTCCATATGTTCTCATTGTTCAGCTCCCACTTATGAATGAGAACATGTGGTGGTTGATTTTCTGTTCCTGTGTTTGTTTGCTGAGAATGATGGTTTCCAGCTTCATGCATGTCCCTGCAAAGGACGTGAACTCATTCTTTTTTATGGCTGCAAGAGCAGAAAACTTAGGGTGTTTTCATTTTATATTATAATTGCATATGACAATATTTCACTGTGTACACTAAGTGTGGAGCACAAATCAAATATAGGTCAGTGATGTGCCTGTTTCCACTATAAGAGTCTCTGTTTATCTGTATGCATATTGTTCCTTATTATGAGTTGTATACTTGTTCTGTTTGTATACAATGGTGATTTTACCCTGCCTAGGTGAGTAGTCATTGAAATTCTTCTACTTTTACCCTCCATTTATTTATAAATCTATGTTTTTCTGTGTGTCAGAGAAACGCTTTTGTGATTTGAAGATAATTTCAAAAACCGTCTTACCACTGTATCTGTTTTAGATATTATTTTTGATTGTCAACACATAAACTTTACAGTCTTAAATATTTTTTTAATATTCAGCTTAGTCATATTAATTATATTGATATTGTTACTCACTATATCTTTAGCACATGTTTATCTTGCAAAGCTAACACTTAGTACTCATTAAACAACTAACTACCTTTTCTGTTTTCTGGCCCTTTACAAAAATAATTCTGTTTTCTGTTTTCTCTTTTAGAGTCAAACTGCTTTAGGTATCTCATGTGAGTTGATTCATACAGTTTCTCTTCATGGTTGACTTCATGTTGCACAATGTCATCAAGATTTATCTTTCTTATACTTGTTATTGTAGCAGGACGAGCCACAGACAAAACCTCTCAGATTCGGAGTTGTAAAAGGAAGGGCTTTATTCAGCTGGGAGCATCGGCAAGCTACTGCCTTAAAATCCGAGCTCCCCGAGTGCACAATTTCTGCCCCTTTTAAGGGCTCACAACACTAAAGATTTTACTTAAAAGGGTCGTGATTGATTTGAGTAAGCAGGGTATACGTGGCAGGGGCTGCATGCACCAGTGGTCAGAGAGAAACAGCAGGGCAGGGAGTTTCACAATGTTCTTCTATACAACGTCTGAAATCTATGAATAACATCCGTTTCTAAGTTATGAGTTGATTTTTTAACTACTGGGTTTAGGCCAGGCAGGCCCAGGCCTGATTTTGGGTCTGGCGCCAGGCTGCCTGTCTTTGGTTTTACTTCCTTGTTTTTTCTTAAAACATATACTGAGTATAAAACAATATGAGAAGGGTCTCTCTCTTTCCTCATTATGATACTTTTTGCTTTTTACAAGCTGGAGTGATATTGTAATATTTTTTATTTATTTATTTGGTGAGAGAAATTTGCATTGCTTTCATTTATTTGCTTTCAGTAACAATGCTACAATAATTATGAGGGTAGAAATTACTCTTCATGTGACCGTATGTGTGTGAGTGTGTATTTTTGCTGGATTTTTTATTTTATTGATCTAGCTGTTCACCTGTATACCCATACCAGATTTTTTTAGTTCTTTAACTTTGTATATGTTTTGATATCATGAACTGTGGTGCATTTGTTTCTCTTTTTGAAGATTGTGGGGTGCTTCATTGTCCCTTGAAATTCCCTATAATTTGGGGGTTGCTGTATCTGTTTCTGCAAAAATTTAATTAAAAATTTGACAGGTTGCATTTAATCTGTAGATTACATCGAACAGTCTAGATATCTCATATTATTTGAAACTTTGAACAAGAGCGTGCTAAAGTTTATGTTGTTTAATTTCTATAAATGTCCTTTTGTGTGTGTGTATGTGTGTGTGATGGAGTTTCATTCTTGTTGCCCAGGCTGGAGTGCAACGGTGTGATCTTCAGCTCACCACAACCTCTGCCTCCCAGGTTCAAGTAATTCTCCTGCCTCAGCCTCCTGAGTAGCTGGGATTACAGGCATGCACCACCACACCTGGCTAATTTTGTATTCTTAGTAGAGATGGGGTTTCTCCATGTTGGTCTGGCTAGTCTCAAACTCCTGACCTCAAGTGGTCCGCTTGCCTTGGCCTCCCAAAGTGCTTGGATTATAGGCATGAGTTACCACGCCCAGCCAGTTTTCTTTTTTTAATTAGTTTCTACTCTCATTCCAGTTTGGTCATTAAAAGTAAGCTATAAAGTTTCTATTTTAAAAAATTTGTTAAGACTTTTTGGTAGCCTAACAGGTGGTCTATCAAGGATAATATTTTATGAGCTATTCAGAAGGGTATGTATTCTGCTTTTGTTTAAGAGTGTTCTCTACAATTCTATTAGACATAATTGTTTTATACTGCTTTGAAGTCTTCTATTTCCTTATGAGTATTCTTTTCTGATTACTCATTACAGAAGTTGAGGTATTACTATATTGCTCTCTATGTCTTGCGTTACTTCTGTCAGTATTTGCTTTATGTATTTGGAACCCTAATGTAAGACACAAATATATGTATATACACACATTTTTCAGGGGTTCCTAGTAAATGAACATTTCTAATATAATGTTCTTCTTTGTCTCTTATGAGCTTTTAGTTAAAATAAGTTTTATGAAATAGGATAGTTTTTTACTTTAGATATACTTTGGGTAATATAATTTTGACCTCTTCAATTTGGTTCTTTGCATAAAGTTTTTTCTTTCCTCTTGCCTTTTTCATTAGATCTCAAGTGACTCTTGTAGAAAAGCAAGTTGTGGCCAGGCGCGGTGGCTCACACCTGTAATCCCAGCACATTGGGAGGCCGAGGCAGGCGGATCACGAAGTCAGGAGATCGAGACCATCCTGGCTAACACGGTGAAACCCCGTCTCTACTAAAAATACAAAAACAAAATTAGCTGGGTGTGGTGGCAGGTGCCTGTAGTCCCAGCTACTCAGGAGGCGGAGGCGGGAGAATGGCATAAACCCGGCAGGGGGAGCTTGCAGTGAGCCAAGGTCATGCCACTGCACTCCAGCCTGGTTGACAGAGTGAGACTCTGTCTCAAAACAAAAAAAAAGAAAGAAAGAAAGAAAGTTGTATCTTGTTTTTTGATTTCTTAAATAAATTTATTTGGTGCATGTATTTCCAATGCAAAGCTTACTCATAAATATTTAAATAATTTACTGAAATGGAAAGGCTTATTCATGTTATTTTATTGTTTTGATTATTGTATTTTTGTCTCTTATTTTCTTTTTCTGTCTTTTTGCATCCTTTTGACTTTTGTATTGATAGATTTTTACTTCTTATTTTTTTATGTATCTGTACAGGTACTTTGTGGTATCTTGGAAATTACATAAAATTTCTTAAAGTTAAAATAATATATTTTAAACTGGTAATTTCAGTTGCTTTTGAAAATTTTTCCTCATTACATCTGCCCTCGACTCTGTTATTAATGTCACTAATTATATTTTTATGTTGTATTTTTATTAACAGATTATGATGAAAAGTTTATGATCATTTTTATGGTCTTTAAAATTTTAGAGAATAATTAAAATGTTTTCTGCACTATCATGATAATGGTACAGAACCTTACATTTGTATATGTTCATGTCTTTCCCAAAAAGTTATTTATTTTCATATGTTTTGTTTTCTTGCATCATGCTATTTTCAGTGGAAGATGCTTTCTTCAGCATTTCTTTTATCTTGCACTTTTATCTTGCAGCTCCTAAGATTCTCTGTCTTTGACTTCTGAAAACTTTGCTTATATATGTGCCTTTTTATAAATCTGTGTGTATGTATCCTAGTTGAAGTTCATTGAGCTTCTTCATTTTTTACATCCTTCTTTTACTTTTGGAAATTTCTCATTACTTTTGTATTTTTCACCTCCGTAATTTTTTTTTTTTATATTTTAACATTTTCATCGATATTCTCATTTGTCTTCTTGTATTTTAGTTGTATGTGTTCCCCTTTAGCTCATTGAGGATTATTCAGGTTAAATTTTTAAAATTTCTGCATCTTCATTGTTTTATGGTCGTTTTCTGAAAAGTTTTAAATCTTTTAATTGGGCCATGTTGCCCTGATATTTTGTATATATTGTAACATTTGTTTGTTATTTGAACATTAACAAAAAGGTATTTGTCACAATCATTTCAGTGTTGCTTTGTCCTGACATGGTCTGAAACCAATTGTCTTTGACAGAGATAATGGGAGCCTCTCATACATGTTCTAAGGATGTGTCTTGTCTGGAATTTTGTGTTTGTTTTTCAGTTAAAAGGGATTGTTCATGTTTCTTCTTATGGTCTCTAATCACTCTTCTACCTATTCCCTGTATTTAACACTGCAGCCTGCTCCTGAAACATTTGCATTTGGTCTTAGCTGACCCATAGCACCATTTCTCTCAGCTCTCTGTGTTGTTGGAGACAGAAACCAGATTTTGTAAAGACCCCAAAAAGCCAGAAGTAAGGATATGTGTATCATTATTTTTCTTCTTTTTTTTTTTTTTTTTTTTTTTTTTTTTTTTTTTTTGAGAGGGAGTCTCGCACTGTCGCCCAGGCTGGAGTGCAGTGGCCGGATCTCAGCTCACTGCAAGCTCCGCCTCCCAGGTTTACGCCATTCTCCTGCCTCAGCCTCCCTATAGCTGGGACTACAGGCGCCCGCCACCTCGCCCGGCTATTTTTTTTGTATTTTTTTTAGTAGAGACGGGGTTTCACTGTGTTAGCCAGGATGGTCTCGATCTCCTGACCTCGTGATCCGCCCATCTCGGGCTCCCAAAGTGCTGGGATTACAGGCTTGAGCCACCGCGACCGGCCATCATTATTTTTCTTCTAAGTAAGAAGCCAGGAGTTAACACTTTACTCCTATAGGCACAATGCTATATTGGGGAGGAGGAAAGCTGTGGTGAGTAAATGTAACAAACTTTCCTTTCTGTTCCATGTGGTTCTTAGTATTGTGGTTACCTGTGGCATTGCATACAATTAACTCGTTTACAGATTTTGCACAAAGGCATTTTGGTCAGTATATTTTTGTTACATGTCTGTGAAGAAATTATGGCCTGTGATATTTTGTTATGCTATCTTACTAATGTAGTTTGTATACATTTTCTATATTGTAAAGTATATTCATATGAATCTAGTAGGATAATTTGTTATTTTTATTTCTTTCAGCTATGTGTTCTCCTTTCAGCCAAGACCTTTCACCAGTGCAGGGGATAGAAGATTCATTCCAAAAACTTGTACTGAGAAGATACGAGAAATGTGGATATGAGAATTTACAATTAAGAAAGGGCTGTAAACATGTGAATGAGTGTAAGGTGCAGAAAGGAGTTAATAGTGGAGTTTATCAATGCTTGTCAACTACCCAAAGCAAAATATTTCAATGTAATACATGTGTTAAAGTTTTTAGTAAACTTTCAAATTCAAACAAACATAAGACAAGACATACTGGAGAGAAACCCTTTAAATGTACAGAATGTGGCAGATCATTTTACATGTCACACCTAATTGAACATACAGGAATTCATGCTGGAGAGAAACCCTACAAATGTGAAAAATGCAGCAAAGCCTTGAATAGGTCGACATCACTTACTAAACATAAGAGAATTCATACTGGAGAGAAACCCTACACATGTGAAGAATGTGGGAAAGCCTTTAGACGGTCCACAGTTCTGAATGAACATAAGAAAATTCATACTGGAGAGAAACCCTACAAATGTGAAGAATGTGGCAAAGCCTTTACAAGGTCCACAACGCTGAATGAACACAAGAAAATTCATACTGGAGAGAAGCCCTACAAATGTAAAGAATGCGGCAAAACCTTTAGATGGTCCACAAGCCTGAACGAACATAAGAATATTCATACTGGAGAGAAACCCTACAAATGTGAAGAATGTGGCAAAGCCTTTAGACAGTCCAGGAGTCTGAATGAACATAAAAATATTCATACCGGAGAAAAACCCTACACATGTGAAAAATGTGGCAAAGCCTTTAACCAATCCTCAAGTCTTATTATACACAGGAGCATTCATTCTGAACAAAAACTTTACAAATGTGAAGAATGTGGCAAAGCTTTTACTTGGTCCTCATCCCTTAATAAACATAAGAGAATTCATACTGGAGAGAAACCCTACACATGTGAAGAATGTGGCAAAGCCTTTTATCGGTCCTCACACCTTGCTAAACATAAGAGAATTCATACTGGAGAGAAACCCTACCCATGTGAAGAATGTGGCAAAGCTTTCAACCAATCCTCGACCCTTATATTACACAAGAGAATTCATTCTGGACAAAAACCTTACAAATGTGAAGAATGTGGCAAAGCCTTTACACGGTCCACAACACTGAATGAACATAAGAAAATTCATACTGGTGAGAAACCCTACAAATGTGAAGAATGTGGCAGAGCTTTCATATGGTCCGCAAGCCTGAATGAACATAAGAATATTCATACTGGAGAGAAACCCTACAAATGTAAAGAATGTGGCAAAGCTTTTAACCAGTCCTCAGGCCTTATTATACACAGGAGCATTCATTCTGAACAAAAGCTTTACAAATGCGAAGAATGCGGCAAAGCCTTTACTCGGTCCACAGCCCTGAATGAACACAAGAAAATTCATTCTGGAGAGAAACCCTACAAATGTAAAGAATGTGGCAAAGCCTATAACTTATCCTCAACCCTTACTAAACATAGGAGAATTCATACCGGAGAGAAACCCTTCACATGTGAAGAATGTGGCAAAGCCTTCAATTGGTCTTCATCCCTTACTAAACATAAGATAATTCATACTGGAGAGAAATTCTACAAATGTGAACAATGTGGCAAAGCTTTTCATCGGCCCTCAACCCTTACTGTACACAAGCGAATTCATACTGGCGAGGAACATAGTTGAATGACATTTCTAGTTCTCTCTTCTAGTGTCTTTAAACAGCAAATAAATTGAAGAATATTGTTCCCATATAAACTTTTATTATTTTTCTTATTTAAAATTTTTAAAAATTTCTGTAGGTGCATAGTATGTGTATATATTTATGGCTTATTTGGGTTATTTTGATAACAGGCATATGACATGTAATTATCATATCAGTAAATGAGTTGTTCATCACAAGCATTTATTCTTTGTATTACACACAGTCCAGTAAATATACTTTATTTAGATTTTATTTTATTTTATTTTATTTTATTTTGAGACAGAGTCCTGCTCTGTCACCCAGGCTAGAGTGCAATGGTGCAATCTTGGCTCACTGCAACCTCCATCTGCCAGGTTCAAACAATTCTCCTGCCTCAGCCTCATGAGTAGCCGTGACTACAGGCACGTGCCACCATGCCTAGCTAATTTTTGTATTTTTAGTAGAGATGAGGTTTCACAATGCTGGCCAGGATGTTCTCAAACTCCTGACCTCATGATCTGCCCACCTTGGCCTCCCAAAGTGCTGGGATTACAGGCGTGAGCCATCGCACCCGGCCACTTTAATTATTTTTAAATGTACAATTTTTTTTTTTACTACAGGTCGTTTTATGATTATAATAACTATATAAGTATAATTATAATTCACACATTTATAAGTCATTAATGCTTTTTAAAAAGTTCCATATTTATCTTTGAACATGCAGTATCTCTTTCTGCAAATAAATACAGACTTTAGTTTTGATTGACATGGAGTTAAATATGTAAATGTATTGCTCTAAAGATAAAATTTAGGTGTAAGAAAATTATGGGACAAGCAGTTGTGTTTATGTGAGAGTTTGTATCTATTTTCCAAAGAAAATTGCAATATTGGAACAACGATTATTTTAATAAGGTGGATAATTTACTAGGAATCTAGAAACCTAAAACATTCTGAAATCAGATCTATATTGTATTACAGTAAAATTTAATGGACCATTGTTGAGACTGTCCCCATGCAAATTCTGTTATTTGTCTGTTACTCATGCTAGAAGCTATAATTGACTTCTTTCTTATTTTTTTTTATTTTTATGAAGTATTATGTGAGCTGGTCAGAAATTACAGTTTTATAAAATTTAGTAGTGCACACAAAATTTTTAGATGCAAGTTCACAATTTATGTATTAAGTTATATTTTAGTTAGAACATTTCATTTTGTTGCTTTAATTGGATAACCCTATATGAGCTGTTTAATTATGCCTTTCACTATTTATAATTGACATAAATGAGTTTATTGTGCCAATTTGTTCAGGTAAGTACTGGGAAAACTTTATAATTCATGGGATGTTTTGATAAATATAGTAAACATAAGAAAGTACTGGGTGTGTAATAAATGCTCCATAATTAGCCATAAATAATAATCTTTCTGGAGTGAGTTTGTAGCTCCAAGTAAGAGAATGAAAATGTATATAGTGAAGAAATGGCAGTCTGCATTTGGAGAGAACATCTGTTCCCAGGCTGCAAAACTGACTCATTCTGAATTTTAAAGAGTATCTCTGATTTTATTTTCTAATTATCTTCAGTTTGGGGATAGCTGTGTTTATTCCCAGCTATGTATGCCTCACAGCCCTTCTTCTTTGTGTTATGGCTACAGTCTTCTCACTGTTCTTTTTTTGCCATGTAATTTCATAGACTTTCTACATTCTGATTAGAAGTTTGAAATTTTTAATGTGGTAAATTGTTTTTAACTGAAGTGTTTGAGGTTATTTATAGCTTATCAATGCAATGTTTAGATCACTTAATTGAGATAAGTCATTTACTGTCCACAGGGGCATTGGTGGAACATGAAGTGAAACACCAGGACCTGGTTCTGGAATTATGGAGGCCAACTCCAGTCCCCAGTGTGGGCCCCAGCCTCTGGCACACTGATGCATGCCAAATGTACTTCTCAGACCACCGCTACTCTGATCAGGGCCCTTGCTGCTGTCACTGTTGTCATCTGTGCTTGCAGTCCTCTGGTGCCTGGAAGTTCTGTTCTCCAGGTAGCAGATGACTTTGCTCCAAGCATTCACATCTTTTTATTCCATCTGTACAGGAGTACTTTATAATTCTGAATGTCTTCTAAACATCATTTTACTTAAGATAGCTCATATAAATGGGATGTATACTCTTTGTCACTATGTTTGTGGTATATTTCACTGAATATGATGTCTTAAAGTTTTATGCTTATTGTAGCATGGGCATAATTTGCTGTTTGAAGGTACAGCCATATTCCATTGCCTACTTATGCCATATTTTATCCATTTATCAAGAAACTTAAGTAGCTATCACCTTGTGGGGGGAGGGTTGGAAAATGCTCTTAAAAATGTGTATGCAAATGTCTATTCCAGGTCCTGCTTTGCATACATAGATTCCCAGAAGTATACCTGGATGGTATAATTTCTCTTTTCTTTCTCTTCTTTTTCTTTCTGTCTCTTTTTTTTTTTTTTTTTTTTTTTGAGATTGGGTTTCACTTTGTCACCCAGGCTAGAGTGCAGTGGTGCAATAATGGCTCACTGCAGCCTTGACATCCCAGGCTCAAATGATCCTTCCACCTCAGTCACCCAAGTAGCTGGGACTACAGGCACATGCCAGCATACCTGGCTAATTTTTGTATTTTTTCGAGAGATAGGGTCTCACTGTGTTGCCCAGGCTGAACTCAAAATTCTGAGCCTAAGTAATTCTCCCACTTTAGCCTCCTAAAGTGTTGAAATTACAGGCATGAGCCACAGTTCGTTTTTAATATTTTGGAAAACCTGCATCCTACTTTTATTGAGGGCTGCATTATTCTTTTCCACCAGCAGTGCATAGAGGTTCCAAATCCTACATACTTGACAACATTGATTACTTTTTATTTGTTGAATAGTGGCCATTGCTAATGGGTGAGACTTCAAGATTTTACTTTGCATTCTTCTCATAAGTGATTTTGATTGTCTTTTCAAATTCCTCTTGGTCATTTGCATAACTACTTTTAGGAAATGTCTTTGAAGACACTGGTCCATTTAAAAAAAGTTATTCACCCTTGGTGGTGGTTATGTTTCAGAAGTCAAATGGTGAATGGCATTTGTACTCCACTTAGTGTTTCCCTTGATGTGTGGATGTGCAGAAGGTTTTGAAAGTTTGATATAGTACCTTTTCTAATTATCTTATTGCTTCTGCTTTTAATGTGATACTCCAAAAGCCATCCAAAACCAATGTTACTAAGCTTCTCCCTATATTTTCTTCTAAGTGTTCAAGAGTTATGTCTTTTTAAGTTTTATGTTTAGTGTATGTAAAATGTTTTATTTGCATTGAAGAGAAAGGTCCAAGTTCATTATCTTTCTTTTTTTTTTTTCATTCATTTAGACGTTGAGTTTTCTCACACCATTGGTTGGCGAGTCTGACCTTTTCTTCACTGTTTGGTCATAGTAACCTAGTAAAAGATTATTTGATAATATTTGCACAGGCTTATTTCGGGGTTCTTTGTTCTGTCATGTGTTTGTTTTTTTCTTTATGCCATTACCACATTGGTTTTATTTTTGTAGCTTTGGAATCTGTTTTGACATCATGAGATGTGGTATTTCTTTGTTTTTTTCTAAAGCTGTTGGCTATTCATGTTCCCTTGAGACTACACATGAATTTTAGAATTATATAAAATATCTCTGCCAAATAAGTAACATTGGAATTTTAATAAGGATGACATTGAATTTGTGCAATACTCAGAAGTATTGACAGCTTAACAATATTACATCTCCTGACGGAGAAACATGCATTTGTGTCTGTGGTGTGTTTGTGAGTGTGTGGATTGGCATCAGAGATAGTGCTGAGATGCAAGAGAAAGAGTTCAAAGTGTTTCCTTGGCCTTTCTCTGGTCTCCTGCACAACTCGTATCCACTGGTTAGCCTACCTTCAACTGGTTTATCTTCTTAGATATATCATTGTCAAGTTGGTAGGACAATAAAAATTCCTTTCCCAAGTTGAAGACATTTGTCTATTTTTGGCCCAATCTCACACCCAGAGACCCAGAAAGTTGGAAGTTAGGGAAGATAAATTCTCTGTGGTAGATTTGTAGGTTAATTTGTTTTATTGAATTGTGTTTTTATTTTCTAATTTTTTGGCATTGTGTCATTTAATCAGAACAAGACACCATGTATGTTTTATCCTTGCCTATATTTTCATGTCCATATAAAATGGAAAGAGAACAAAAGAAAGAGACATAAAAAACAAAGGAAATAATGTAAAATGAGAAGAGCGAATAAAGGAAGCAAAAAGAGGAAAATGCAAGTTTAAAAGTGCTAGAAATTAGAACTAAGAAAGCATCTGTGCTGTGTAATCACCATTTTGTTGTACAAGGCCCAAACCAACAGGTCCTCCTGAAACAGAGATATCAGACTGCAAATAACTCCTGAACATTTTCTATTTTTACGGTATTTTATTCTTTCCCTAAGTTACTTCACTTTGTTTTGTCAGCTGAAACTAAACCCAGATATATTCATTTGTATTTACACTGCTACGAAGAAATACCTGAGAATGGGTAATTTATAAAGGAAAGAGATGGCTGGGTGTGGTGTCTCACGCCTGTAATCCCAACATTTTCAGAGGCTGAGTTAGGTGGGTCACAAGGTCAGGAGTTTGAGACCAGCTTGGCCAACATGGTGAAACCCCATCTCTACTAAAAATACAAAAATTAGCCAGGTATGGTGGCTGGTGCTGTAATCCCAGCTACTCAGGAGGCTGAGGCAGGAAAATCACTTGGATCCGGGAGGCGGAGGTTGCAGTGAGCCAAGATCATGCCAGAACAGCATAGGGGAACCACGCCCACAATCTAATAAGCACCCGTGAATTCCCTCCCCAAATGTAGGGATTACAGTTCAGATTACAATTCAAGATCAAATTTGGGTAGATACACAAAGCCAGACCTTATTATTCCACCTTTGGTCACTCCCAAATCACATGTTTCTCACATTCCAAAACCCAATTATGCCTTCCCAACATATCCCCAAAGTCTTATTTCAGCATTAACCCAAAAAGTCTAAGTCCATAGTCTCATCTGAGACAAGGCAAGTCCCTTCCTATGAGCCTGTGAAATCAAAAGCAAGTTAGCTACTTCCAAGATATAATGGGGGTACAGGCATTGGGTAAATATACCCATTTCAAATGGAGAAATTGGCCAAAATAAAGGGGCTGCAGGCCCCACCCAAGTCCAAAATTCAGTAGGGCAGTCATTAAACCTTAAAGTGATCTTGTTTGACTCCATGTCTCACATTTAATTCACACCGATGCAAGAGGTGAGCTTTCACAGCCTTGGGCAGCTTCACCTCTGTGGCTTTGCAGGGTAGTCTCCCTCCCTGCTGCTTCACAGTCTGGTGTTGGGTGTCTGTGACTTTCTGGCACACAATGCAAGCTGAGGGTGGATCTACCATTCTTGGTTCTGGAGAACTTTGCCTTCTTCTCACAGCTTCAGTAGGCAGTGCCCCAGTGGGGACTCTGTGTGTAGGCCTCAACTCGACATTTTTTTCTGCACTGCCCTAGCAGAGATTCTCCATGAGGGTTCAGCCCCTGCAGCAAACTTCTGCCTGGACATCCAGGCATTTCCACACATTCTCTGAAATCTAAACTGAGGCGTCTAAACTTCAATTCTGTGTGCCTACAGGACCAACACCATGAGGAAGATGCCAAGGCTTGGAGCTTACATCTTTGAAGCAATGGCTCAAGCTGTACCTTGGCCCCTTTTAGCCTTGGCTGGAGTGACTGGAATCCAGGGAACCAAGTCCTGAGACCACACGGCAGGGTTTCCTGGGCCCAGCCAATGAAATTTTTTTTGTCTCCTAGGCCTCCAGGCCTGTGACAGGAGGGGATGCCACAAAGGTCTCTAACATGCCCTGAAGGCATTTTCCCCATTGCCTTGGTGATGAACATTTGCTCCTCACTTCTACAGCCAGCTTCACTTTCTTCTGAGAAAATGGGTCTTTTCTACCACATCATTAAGTTGTGAATTGTCTAAACTTTTATGCTCTGTCAACTTTTGGATGTTTTTGCTGCTTAATTTCTTTTGCCATATACCATAAATTATCTCTCAAGTTCAACCTTCCACAGATCTCGAGGACAGGAGCAAAATGCCACCAGTCTCTTTGCTAAAGCATAGCATGGGTCACCTTTATTCCAGTTCCCAACAAGTTCCTCACCTCCACCTGAGACCATCTCAGCCTGGACTTCATTGTCCATCACTACCAGCTTTTTGGTCAAAGCGATTCAACAAGTCTCTAGGAAGTCCAAACTTTGCTACATCTTTCCTTCTTATAAGTCCTCCAAAATTCCAGCCTCTGCCTGTTACTCAGTTCCAAAGTCACTTCCACATTTTTGGGTATCCTTATAGCAGTGCCCCACTGCGTCAGTACCAATGTACTGATAAATTTATTTTCATGCTGCTGTGAAGAAATACTTGAGACTAATTTGGAAGAAAAGAGGTTGCAGTGACTTAGCGTTTTGCATAGCTGCTAAGACCTCAGGAATCTTATAGTCATGGTGGAAAGGGAACCACACACATCCTACTTTACATGGTGGCAGGAGAGAGAAGTGTTGTGCAAAGGGAAGAAAAGCTTCTTACAAAACCATCAGATCTCATGGGAACTCACTATCATGAGAACAGCATAAGGGAATCCATGATCTAATCACCTATGATATCTCTCCCTGAAAATGTGGGGATTGCAATTTGAATTAAAATTGAAAATGAGATTTGGCTGGGGACACAGAGCCAGACCATATCATCAGATCTCTAACAATATTTTACTTTGTTACTATAATCCAGGTCCAAATAATAAAAATAAAAATGTTTTCTAGTCATGGTTGTTTTGTTTAAAGTAGCCTGGGCAGATTGATCAATTGTTATATGAAGTTGGGACAGAAATCATTTATTAGCATTCTGAACCGGGATCCTGGCCAAGAAGAGAAATTCTCTAGAAAAGAGCCAAGGGGTACATATATAAGAAAAATTCTTGGCCAGGTTCAGTGAAAATCACAAGCTCTCATGAGACAGAATTCTGGCTGGCTCTGTGGACAAAAAGCCCAACTTTGGGGAATTCAATCCAGGACCTATCTACCTTCAATCTTTTGCTGACCTTTGGATGGGGTTGTGGGTTTTTTTTTTGTTGTTGTTGTTGTTGTTGTTTTACAATCTGGCCACTATTTTGTAGGGTGACTGTGGTTTGCTGGGGCTCCACTCCAGGCCCTAGTCACCTTGGATTTTCCAGTACCTGGAAGTATCATCAGGGAAGGCTGAAAACCAGCAAAGATAGCAGCCTGCCCCTTCCTCTGGGATCTCCATCCTAGGGGGATACTGACCTGTTCCCTGCCTGAATGCATCTGTAGGAGGTGGCTGGAGGCCATGGTTTGGAAGAAAAAGTCTGGCTGTGTTTTGGTAGAGCATCTGTGCTGTTGATAGATGCAGGAGGCAGATGAGGGAACCTGCCCAGGTCTTGTCTGCACAAGCCCACAATAAACTGGAGACCCACCAGTGCACTGGGAGAATGGGATGGAGCCAATGGAAAGCACGCTTTGTGCAGGGGGAGAGGAACCTGGCCTCTTTAGTTCCTATGTGGTGGCCTGGTGTTCAAGATTCCCTCTCACTTTGCTCTTTGCTGAGAGGTTGGTTTTTTTGTTTGTTTGTTTTCTTTTCCTTTTTACCCAATAAATTCTGCTCCTCACCCTTTAGGGTGACTGGGAGCCTAATCTTTCCTTAGTATGATAAGAACTCAGTTTTAGTTGAGCTAAGGAGAAAATTCTAAAAAATGTTGGTGCCCAGACATGGGCCTTGAGGAAGGGCAAGATGCAAACCCAGAATCTTTTCCCCTTTTGCTTCTAAGCCTTTTCATCCTTGTACTTCTGAGAATAGAGGAAACAGCACACCAACCCACCCCAACAGTCGCAGGTGCACATGAGATGGACCAGTGAATGGTCACTCCCCTGCACCCTCTGGGTTGGAACCAGAGTGCATGGCTTGGGCAGTGAGTTCTCTGCCACTTATCCGCAGTTTCTCCCCCTCCTCTGACCAAGGATTCCAGCTCTGTTCGAGCCCTGGAGAAAATAATCCATTTGCATAAGAAGCTTCCCTGTCCTACCCTTAAACCTTTTTTATTCATTTTCTCCACACCATTAGCAGTTAACTTTTTTTTTTTTTTTTTTTTTTTTGAGACGGAGTCTCGCTCTGTCACCCAGGCTGGAGTGCAGTGGCCGGATCTCAGCTCACTGCAAGCTCCGTCTCCCGGGTTTACGCCATTCTCCTGCCTCAGCCTCCGGAGTAGCTGGGACTACAGGCGCCCGCCACCTCGCCCGGCTAGTTTTTTGTATTTTTTAGTAGAGACGGGGTTTCATCGTGTTAGCCAGGATGGTCTCAATCTCCTGACCTCATGATCCACCCGCCTCGGCCTCCCAAAGTGCTGGGATTACAGGCTTGAGCCACCGCGCCCGGCCAGCAGTTAACTTTTAAGTGAGAGGGTTTTCCCCCTCTTTTAGAGAACATGTTACTAGGCCAGTACACCAAGTATCACTGTGTATATTCTCTGTAAAGTTTTAATTATTTTTTTAAAAAATTGTGAAGTTGGTCTTAAGCTGTATACAATCTGGTGCCCTTTGCATGTCTTCCTGTTTGGTCAGTAGGGATCTTTGCTGCAGGCCTCCATTTTGTTTTATGTCCTTGGGAGCATGACCTGTAACCACATGGCAATATTTTGCTTTAACCTCTGCAGTCTGGGTTCAGTCCTGGGTAAAGGAATGAGTACTTGTGAGTTGGTATCTGTGTGACTGTTGCCATTTGGTGATTATCTTCTGTTCATGAACAACTCTTGAGTTTTATCTTAAACCTTCCTTTTTCTGGGTTGCCTTTAAAGGTTTTAGATTTTGTGGCCAGGCGCGATGGTTCACGTCTGTAATTCCAGCACTTTGGGAGGCAGAGGCAGCTGGATCACGAAGTCAGGAGTTCGAGACCAGCCTGGCCAAGATGGTGAAACCTCATCTCTACTAAAAATACAAAAATTAGCTGGGTGTGGTGGTGGGCACCTGTAATCCCAGTTACTCAGAGGCTGAGACAGGAGAATTGCTTGAACTCAGGAGGCAGAGGTTACAGTGAGCCAGGATTGCTGCACTCTAGCCTGGGCAACAGAGCAAGACTCCATCTCAGAAAAATAATAATAAAATAGATTTTGTGAGAACTGCTAACCCCTTTGAAACTCACAGTTAAATCATAACCTTAATTGGTGCTTGTTGGTTTCACCTGTACAGTTACTTTTAGGAAAGTCTGAAAGCCAGAAATATTGGCTGCTTGGCACAGCTAAAGCAGGTAATGGGGAATTTAAAAGAATTTTCTTAAAGTACATTCAGCTTAATTAAAAGTGCATATCCAAATTTCATATATATATATACACACACACTTGTGTATATATATATGCACACACACACATATATATTTTTTGTTTGTTTGTTTATTTTATTTTTTTTGAGACTGATCTCACTCTGTAGCCAAGCTGGAGTGCAGGGGTGTGATCTCGGCTCACTGCAACCTCCGCTTCCTGGGTCCAAGTGATTCTCCAGTCTCAGCCTCCCGAGTAGCTGGTACTACAGACGCACACCACCACACCCAGCTAATTTTTGTATTTTTAGTAGAGACAGGGTTTCACCATGTTGGCCAGGATGATCTCAATCTCTTGACCTTGTGTTCCGCCTGCCTTAGCCTCCCAAAGTGCTGGGATTACAGGCATGAGCCACCGTGCCTGGCCCAAGTTATAGGTATATTTAAAGGCATTTTTTTTTTATTGGACCTTGTTTTGCTGAATTCTCAGTTTTCTCCATTTTCTCCATTTTGTTTTTCCACTCTTAATACATGCATGAGAGGCCAATAATCTAATTAGGAGATTGGGAAACAAAACATCGTATAGCTACTGGATTCTTTTTTGCCTATCTGTGTAGTTACATATGTGCTATATCTATGTAATGTCTATTTCTATAAAGCTGTAATTGACCTAGAGAAAAACGAGTTCTTGGGTCAGATATTTTTTGAAGGGAAGGTAAAAGCTGTGGTACATTGAAGTTCACAAGACTTTAATCATTGAGAACTAAAAACAGACTTAGCAATTATTGGTAAAAAGCAGAAGTCGTCAAAATACACATTTTTGTTTAGGGTTAAAGGATTGTTCTGAATTAGATAAGACAAAGCTAAAAGTTTAAATGAGTTATAAAAAGTTTCTATAAAATTCATCTTGCCAAAGATTTTGTCTATGAACATTAAATTACAAAGGGTATTATATGTTTTTTGGTAAATTAAGCATTTAAATAATAGCACAACAAGGTACTCTTAAGGCACTAATCTGCTCTTTAGAAAAATTTGTGAAGTGTTATAAAAGGGCTTTACTTTTGTAAATTTTTTAAAACAATTGTGACAAATAACATGGTAATCTGGAATTATTTCATAACATCAAGTGTTTTAAACCTCTAACATTTCTTCCCAAAATCAAGCTTCAGTTTCAAAATTGTCTTTCCTCATGCCTGACTTTTGAATGCTACAGAGCGCCACTGGAGTATCCAAAAGAGATAAACCAGGTTATTTGACATATTTAGTTACGTGGGATTGCCAAAATGGTGTTCAGTTTTCTTTAGGTTATATTTTGGTAAATGATACTAATCTAATATATGTTCCAAGATTGTATGGGATTTCTAATATTCTAATGTCTTGAGTATATGCTATCAAAATTAAGGTTTTTATGTTAAGTTATTATAAACCAGAGAGATTATCAAACTTCTTTGTCAATTGTGTTTCTGACTACAACTACCCTGGACATTTTGTTATTCAAAGATGATCGTTGTCTTGTTTAGATCCTTTTCAAGAGATGGTTTATAAGAAGCTACAGAACTGTTACAGGTGCTCTCAAATGCAGGTTTCCAAGTAACTTTGGAGATCATGACATTGAAATAAAGTTCACAAATATCAAGCAGAACAAGAGTTAGCTAAATGGACTGAACTAATAGAAAACTGAAATTATTATTATTATTTTTTTTTACTTATGCTTGGACCATTGCTAATTCTTATTTTGTTTTTCAGAGTCAAGGAAACTTATTTTGAGCTATTTATAACCTTTAATAATTGAGTAAGGTATGCTCCTATGAAGAAAATTTGGAGCACATTTATCTTTTTCTCTCTGCCTGGCTACTCTAGAACTTCAAAACTAGTTGTGAGTATTCTTAACTTATGACAATATAGTTGTTTGCATCAGTGCAATAAGAATTCATTTTTCTTTTTCAACAGGATACAACTGGAGAAACTGGTTGTTTCACCAAAGCTTTGACTGGAAGGGTCCATTTCCCTTTAAGGAGTTAAGCTTGACTTGTAGAGACGATAAAAGCCTCTTGGAAAAACGGGCCTTATACTTTGTTACACAGTCCCCATACAAGGTTCCTAACCTGCAGTGAGTAAAGAATGTCACTTTCCAACAGGCCCAGGAACCACATGCTCTTGGGACCTCAAGAAGAGAGAATATAAACCCATGGTTGGACTTAGCTTTGGAAAGTCCTATCTGAGATTCTTTGTGGTAGAGTTCCATCAAAGCCAATCTAAAAGGCCTATATAGAAATAATTATTGCTGTATTTTATGCAAATAATCAGGCCAAGTATATGACTGAAGACTATTTTGCAAACAACACTGTCCTATCATGGTTTTTTTTTTTGTTTGCTTTTTGTTTTAGATGGAGTCTCATTCTGTCACCCAGGCTGGATGGCAGTGGCACGATCTCGGCTCACTACAACCTCCGCCTCCCAGGTTCAAGTGATTCTCCTGACTCAGCCTCCCGAGTAGTTGGGATTACAGGCACACATCACCATGCCCAGCTAGTTTTTCTTTTTTTTTTAATAGAGATGGCGTTTCACTATGTTGGTCAGGCTGGTCTCAAGCTCCTGACCTCATGATTCACCTGCCTCAGCCTCCCAAAGTGCTGGGATTACAGTTGTGAGCCACCACACCCAGCCCATGGTTTTTTAATACAAATGAGAGAAAAATTCTTTTTTTTTTTTTTTTTGAGACAGAGTCTCGCTCTTTCACCCAGGCTGGAGAACAGTGGCATGATCTTGGCTCACTGCATGCTTCACCTCCCAGGTTCACGCCATTCTCCTGCCCTAGCCTCCCAAGTAGCTGGGACTACAGGTGCCCGCCACCACACCCAGCCAATTTTTTGTATTTTTAGCAGAGACGGGGCTTCACAGTTTTAGCCAGGATGGTCTGGATCTCCTGACCTCGTGATCTGCCCGCCTTGGCCTCCCAAGAGAGAGAAATTCAGTTTCAATACTTATCATCATTAAATTCTAGACTCATTGGTTGTCTTTAAGTTTTTGCCTACCTTTTAGATTAAACCTGCTTATTCCTATAAACCAACCATCAATCTCTGGCTACAGCTCAGAAGGAACAAAAGGGATGGGTAATGTGAAAACCTGGATCAACATTCTAGTTCTGGGCAATTATTATGCAAATCCTGTCAGTTGGTAGGAATAAATAGGGTGCCCACCCAAATCTTAGCAAGCATAACTATAGCCACTAGTTATCTGGGTATGTCATAAGACATCCTTTTCTCTCCCTTGTTAAAGGAGGACTCAGTTCCACAGTTTCACCTTAGCATTTAGCTTATGACAGTCTATGCAACCACTCAGAGACACATTTTTGTCCCAATCTCAATTCCAATCTTCAGGTCAACGCCCTAGGAAAGAAAACTGGATCTGCGGGATTAGGAGGCAGATGATAATGGAGATTAGAAGGCACAGTGTAGGTGAGCACGACTAATTCCTGCTGATTAAGACAAACTTCCAGTTTCATAGATAAAGGTAATCTCTCGTACCCATGGCATAAATGAGGTTTAGGGAATTCCAAACTCCTGACAGCAGAGCATATAGGGTGTATGGGGGTAAGAGCGGATATTCCACCCCCTAGGCCTCCCTGTTAAAGTGGGTAAAAGCCACATTGACACCCATGGGCAGCACCCTGTTGCAGTCACCAGGACTTAGGGATACAAGGATGGAAGAGGTAACAAAGATGCTCTTCCTTTCCTCCCTCACATACTCTGAGTATTTTCTAGGAAGAGAAGAGAACCAGGGATGCCTGCTCCCCTCTTTCTAGGTGAGTAGCCATTCATCTTCAGTCTGAACCTATTTTGATTGCATTCTGAATCCCTGGGACTCCTTTGAGAAAAAAATGCCTTTTTTCCTTTCTCCTCCTCTGTCCTCTTCACTGACAGGTAATTGTGTCTCTGTAATATGGGACACTCACTTCAGATGCATCCTCCAAACTAGGAAAAGTTAATTTCCAAAACCTTAAACTGGTTGGCTTAGGACTGGCTGACAAAAGGGTTTGCCAGAAGACTGACATGCTGGCAAAAGCATGCAAGTTGTTTTGCCAGCTGGGCTTTTGGCCTCCCTCTCCCTGTGCAAACTGGTAAAAGGCTTTGGGATTTTTAAGCTGTCCTTACCCCCACCACTGCTTTGTTTTAATACATGTTTTCTAATAACCTGGTTTGTCTCTTCAGCTTCAGGCCATCAAAGTCCAAAACATTATGCAAACAGACTGGAGCCTCAAACAATAACCTTTTCTTGCCAGGAACCCTTAGATAGGCCCCTGAGGGAGATCAGACTGCTGTTTTCTGAAAACAGTACCCCCTGTCAGCAGGAAGCAGTTAAGATTGGTCTTCATCCTTATCTTTGTTCTAACGGCAGTTAGATGTACTTCTTTAGGGTGGAAGATGATAGATGCAGGAGGCAGCTGAGGGAACCTGCCCAGGGCGTTGTATGTGTATGCCTGCAATGGACTAGTTACCCACCTGCAGCTGGAAGAGGGGGGTGGAGCCACGGAACGTTTACACCTTTTGCAGAAGGGAGGAGCCTGGCAGCTTCAGTTCCTGTGTGGTTGCCTGATGTTCAAGATTCCCTCTTGGTTTGCTGAGAGTCGTTTTTCCTTTTTCCTTTTCACCCAATAAATTCTGCTGCTTATCCATCAGTGTGTCGGTGAGCCTAATCTTTCCTGGCCATGTGACAAGAACCCAGTTTTAGCTAAGGAGAAAATTCTGAAACACTGTGTTGGGGATTCCTTCATCCCCTGATTGGTTTGGGCACTCCAAGTCCCACAGGCTTCATTGGCTGAGATGCACAAACAGCAAAAGTGATAGCCCACCATGCCCTCCTGGGCATTCCATCTCAAAGAAACTAGAACTCTGATGGACTTAGAACATAAACAGGGGTGGTAGGAATCTCTGGTTGGGAGGACACTCCCAGTAAGGAGGAATGAATTGGGGTCCCATTTAAAGAAAAAGTCAACCCATGCCTCAACAAAACAGCAATGCCAATGGTGAGGCACTACCTCTACCCTGGTCAGCTTGGACTCTCCAAAGCCTGCTGGCTGGAATGACTGAGTCACCCAAAGGACAAAGATGGCAGCCTGGCCCCTCTCCCTGGGCACGCCATCCCAGACAAAAATCAGAATTCTGACATGGAATATGGGTGGGGGTGCCTGGAGGCCCCTGCTGGGAGGAGTCACCCAGTGAGCGGAATGAATTGGAGTCCCATTTAAAGAAGTTGGCCACATGTTCGTAAAGCAGCTGTGCTGTGCTATGGGGTTTCTTCCTCATTTGCATCATTAGGACTCTTCAAAGCCCACAGGCTGCAATGGCTGCATTATCCAAAGAGCAAAAAGGGTGGCTCACCTCTCCTGTCAGGGAGTCTCACCCATCTCAAGCAGGTGCTACTCTGTTGCCAGTGGCTGTCTGGAATTCTGAGCCAGTGGGTTTTATCTTATGAGGTGCCATGGAAGTGAGACCAACAGGAATTTCTTTTTTTTTTTTTTTTTTTTTTTTTTTTTTTGAGACGGAGTCTCGCTCTGTCGCCCGGGCTGGAGTGCAGTGGCCGGATCTCAGCTCACTGCAAGCTCCGCCTCCCGGGTTCACGCCATTCTCCTGCCTCAGCCTCCAAAGCAGCTGGGACTACAGGCGCCCGCCACCTCGCCCGGCTAGTTTTTTGTATTTTTTAGTAGAGACGGGGTTTCACCGGGTTAGCCAGGATGGTCTCGATCTCCTGACCTTGTGATCCGCCCGTCTCGGCCTCCCAAAGTGCTGGGATTACAGGCTTGAGCCACCGCGCCCGGCCCAGACCAACAGGAATTTCTTAAGCCTGTACTTCAAGAAAAAAATATTTTTGTGTCTGAAGTTAAAAATGAAAGAGGAAGAAACTTGATTTGAGAGCTGACATGTCCTTTCCTCAGGGTTGTCAGTCCCTGGCAGGCTTTCACTCACAACACTCTAGAGTTCACAGAATGTTCCTATATCCCATCTCCTCTCTGATCTTTATACCCTGAGGCTGTGCAGAATAGGGGCTTGAGTCCCATTTTGCAGATGAAAAAGCTGAGGCTCGGAAAGAAAAAGATAATACACAAAGTTTGAGGCAGAGCTGGAACTAGAACACAAGATTCTCAAACCAATGCTTTTCCCATCATTAAATCATTCCTAGGGCTAGGAATCCATTAAGACTCCAAAAGATAGAGCACTATTCAATGCATCCCATCAACATTAGACCTTACCCACCCCAGAAAACTAAGCAGCTCTGGGACCCTGAGGTGGAGAACTCAAAGAGAATGATGCCTACATTTGCACATCTGATCTCCAATCCAAACTGCCACTCAGCTACAGAACCTCACTTTCTCAGCCTCAGCCTTTTCTGCTGTAAAATGGAACTACAGAAGGCATCAAAAACCTAAGGATAAGGGCAGAACTCTACTCTGAATGCAGGAGTGACTGTAAGGTGGATAGCACTCCTTGACTTTTGGTTTAAACACATGGATAATATGTTGTGTTTCTTTGTGTCACCTCCATTGTGTCTGGTTCATGGATCCAGATCCTGGGGGTTTCTAACCAACCCTTTGCTAACTGATGGATAGATAGATGAATGGGTGAGTAGATGAAAAGATAGATATAGAAAGACGGATGGATGTGTAGATCCTCAGGGGAAGCAGAAAGAAGTAAACAGGAAGTCAAAGAATGAGGTGATGATTGACGGATGGAGAGTCCATGCATGAAATAGAGGCATAGTCTCCAGACCTCATAACTCCACCCAGCCCCAGCACAACCTACCTTGGGGTAGCAGTGACATGCTTCAAATGATGCCCTCAGTCACCATGACAGCTTCAGAAGGTGCCATGGATCTGGAGCCAATCATAGCTCATAAGAAAGGTGCAGTCAGCCAGCAGAAAAAAACCCAGCATGATAAAGTGCATTTTGAAGCTCTTCTCATCTGCTATGGCTTCTTGATCAGGCCCTAGTCTATTCAATGCTGGCCGAGGGGGTGCATGTCATCCAGGATACACACCGAGACAGGCTCACAGGTGGGGGACAAAGCTCCGGAATAAGCAAATTGAGGCTTAAAATTAAAGGGAGAGGAAGACCCCTTCAGGTCCAGCCAGACACAGTCCTTGGACCCACAAGTTCAGCACAGCAAGAGGCAGAACAATTGAGTGGACAAGTGCACCCACCCACCCACTCACCTTCTCTCCTCACCCTCCTGCCTTTTCTGCAGGCTAACCAGTCCTGTAGGGCATGTATGAATATGAGTGAGAGAGTATGCAGGAAAGAGAGAAGGGAAGGTCACCAGGGCTGGGCCCAGCCAAGGCTTTGACATCACCTTATTTGCCTACTATAGGGATGAACTAGGTGGACACGTGGCCGTATTATTACACTATATTTATACAAATACACCTTCCAGCCCTGGGAAGCAGCATACAATTCTGTAGCCAAGAGATGTTAGAATGCTGCTGGAGGATTCCAGGATCTCACAGGCTAGATTTCAGAGTTCTGAATTTTAGACTTTTCAAGGACATGTGCCCATCTGGGGTTCAGGCATAATCGACTACATTTACTGATGGTGACTGTGTGCATGCCACCATAACATGTTACACCATTAACTCACTTAAAGGACTCCATGAGGCAGGTACTACTATCTTGACTTTACAGAGGACACTGAGCACAGGATAGTAACTTCCCCATGGTCACACAGCTGGAAATAGCAGAGCAGCTGGAATGTGAACCCAGAGTCTGTGTGCTTAACCACAGTGCAATCCTGCATAACTACAGAACAAGCTTATATGTGTGAGCTCTGATGACAAGGCAAGCTGACTGGGTTTAGATCCTGGCTCCTCGACTCTGGGCAGTGTGGTCTTGACCTGGCTGTGCTTCATTTTCCTCCTCTGTAAAATGAGCATAATAACAGTGCCTTCTAGGTTTGGAGCTGTCCCCAGGTTTAGCCTCTCTGTGTTTTTCTGTCCCCTTCACACTCTGGCCACCATCCAGTCCTGCTTATAATAAGCTCCTCCCATTCCACACCAAGGCTCTGGTAAATTAATGTCTGTGCAGGGTGTGAATGACTGACAGTAACTAACTCAATTTCCTAGCAGCCTAATCCAGAAGGATGCCTTACTAAAAATAATATTCTAATTTGGGATAAATTTTAATTATAATTAATTCCTGGGGACAGGCTGGTGAAAAAATTTCCTGGGGACAGTCTAATGTAAAAAATCCATTTCCTTTACAGGATTACAAGAAAATAAGAACTATCACTATCTCTAAAAGACAATGTTCACTTGCAGTGTTTATGAGGTTAAACGTCTGATGCAGGATAAAAGACTTTCATTTGGCTCCTTGACTTTCTGGGTTTTTGGATTTTCCTGTTTTTGGTCATCACTTTCTCTCTCCTCCTCAGCATGGCTGTGCTTGTTCCCTAACCCCACACCTGTGCTCACACCAGGCCTTCTGCCTGGTAGTCCAACCCACAGACCCTTTTTCATTTTTTTTCTAGACAATTAAGTTGAGCTCTTGGTGACTTTTAATATGCCAGTCAATATTAATAAAACACAAGTCAAAGACAAATGCAAACATTTTACGTCAAAATCAGTGAGAAAAAAATGGACAAATTCTTTTTTTTTTTTTTTTGCAAAATACATTAGCCAGTATTAGTAGTCAAATGGCTAATCACAGAAAAAAAATCTATTTTGTAAGAAACTTGGAATGTCAGAAATAATCTGGCATTACAAACAGCTGTGTAGAGGATCACCAAGATGAGTTTATAAACACATACACATGAGAGAAACCAGGCAAAACATTGAACAACAGACTAACAATATGATCAAATACAAAACTGGGAAGGAAGGAAGAGGTATTTTTCTACGAGTCAGGGAAGTATATCACCAGAACAAAATTAGAAAACTCAATAATTATTGTACTGGATTAATACAAAATTCCAAAGCTTTAAAGTTCAAAGAAAAAAAAAAGGCCAATAGCTGCTTTTCATCAGGACCAGCTGTACACTTTACATATTTGTTTCAAAAAGAAGCCTATTAACAACAGTGATTGTTTAATGCTACAAGTTTACAGCAAAGACAAAACTGAAATAGCAAATTCATAAGGCTTTAGAATTATCCCATGTCTCATGCAATGCCTACAAACTGCTCCCAGTTGGATATACAAGTATAATTCACTTAAATATATATATAATATATATATATATGGGTGTGTGTTTGTGTGTGTATAGAGAGAGAAAGAGAGAGAAATTTCATACACAGATACATTGAAGGCTGAGTAGGAATGAGTGGTTTTAGCATTTGCCTTATTGAGAGAATATGTTTGTCATCATTCCCTTGAGTCCTTTCAGGTCACCAAGGGAAAAGATACCTTCATTACAGTGCGACAGCACACTGAGAGCAACACACCACCACAGCGATTAATTTTGGAAAGGCTGCGTTAATATCCACCAGTGACTGACATTTTACAGAAGACAGACTGGTAAGACTATAGAAAAACCTGAAAAAGTTATGGTCAAAATACGGTTTTCAACTGTAATTCACAAATAAAAGTCCTAATCAGTAAAACCACTGACACCAATAGAAAGAGTAATTGCAAATTGGATTCTAGCAGTGATTTCGACCTAGCTTGCTTTTCTCATAGTGTTTTTTGTGGGGTGAGTAGGTGGGGAATGAGTAGTTTAGTATACTGGAAGGCTCTCAGAGCACTTTGTTTTCTTTCTAATAAGATGTTCTGTTCCTCTGTGTGGTGGACCTAGTGGCCTCTGATCAGTGAAGAGTGCTCCTTCCTCAGCTGCAGCTTTTACCATCTATGCTCTCATGAGTTCTTTTTGTAAAAGTGTATTTTTGAACGTTTCAACATTCAATCCTATACATAGCGGTTCTCTACTCTTCCTAGAAGCGGACAGCAGCAGTGAATGCTTTATGACGGCCATTGCCGAAGGTCTTCTCTCTGAATCTGGATGAATCATAACTTTGAACAACTCTGTAAATTCTTGGGAAAGCACTTGTAGTATCCGAGGTAATCTATTCTCTCTGATTCCATGGCACTGGTCTCCATTCCTGGGAAGAGCGCAGACCAGCAGCACAGACAACTATGAGGGCAAGTGCAAGATATCTAAAAAAAAAAAAAAAAAAAAAAGACCATCAGTCTCTTCAACTTGTGGGTTAGGGATCGTTGTTACATGCCCACAATCACGAATTATGCCCAGTCACCTTGATCTCCTTCAGAGGCAGCACTGGGGATTGAGGTTTGAGACATGGAAATACTACAAGGTTCCTTAGCCATGTGAATCAAAGACATTGAATGAATATACCTCGAGCCCCGGCCAACACGCAGAAGGAGATCCTTCAACTCTCCTTCTTTAAAGTAACTCATGATTCGGTAATTTTCACTTATAGCATCAACTAAGCTTCCACCATCACGATATCCATTCTGTGGAAGCATACGAGCATCTGCCCAAGCAGACGAGTGTCAAACTACCCGAATGCGGTCCGAGCACTGTGTGAGCTCTTCTGTCACTTCTCTCAAAGGGTTCTGCTCATCAACAGAGCAGGTTAGTGACTTTTCTGATCGCTTAATGGCATAAATCCAGCCTCTCCACGCTGTTAAAACAGAATCAAATTCTGCAGAGCCCATTTTCTCTGGCTCATGAAATTCTGTTGTAGGCCGAGAGTTCACGTTGCTTTCAGTAACTGCAATTCTCTAAGCAGGTGTTTCGTCTTCAAACTCATCACCACCGGGTTCCATGTCTTCACCACAGGAGTCAATCCCAGTACCTGCTCGCTCTCCCACGACGCTGTCCCAGCAATGACGCGACACAGAATCCGGAGAGAAAAGGTGAGTATTCACTGGAGGAATGTGTCGTGGATCAAACCCTTTTTCCTGATATTTCTGTGTCTCTCAAGAAGGAACTAAGCAGAAGTGAACAGACTCTCTGGGTGTGTGGCGCTGCGAGAGGCCTGCGCGGGGCACCGGGGTCCCACAGGGACCAGCAGACGCCCCCTCCGTGCCCGGCGCGCCCCGCAGGCCCGCACGAGGCTTTCCCAGGGCCTCAGCGCCCCGGCCGGGAAGAGCCGCCCAGGAAGCAGGCGGCCGCCGGGCTTCGACTTGCGACGAGGGGCCGACCCGCCCTGTCCCGTGAGTCGCCCCTGGCCCTCCGCCCGCCCCTCCGCCCTGGGCAGGGCTCCAGCCGCTTGTCCTCCAGCTCCCGGGCTCCGCGGGGCTCCACGCGGGTGGCAGCGGCCAGCGGTCCCCTGCAGGGCCGAGTCCTCCCTTCCCTCCTCCTGCTCCTCCTCCGCGCAGTCGCCGAGGGCGAGACCAACTTGTGCCGCAAGGTGCAGGCGGCCCGGGCTGCGGCTGCGGCTCAGGAAACGCATGGCCCTGGGTTCGGGGCGAGGACAGGAGAGCCCGGCTGCGAGGTCGGGACCCTGAGGTCCAGGGGCGGTCCGCGGCGTGCAGGTCCCTGGCGGTTCCTCTGCGCTGCGCTGCGCTGAGCTCCGGGCTCGCGGGGTGCGGGCAGCGGCGGGACGGGCCGCACAGGCTGGGCGGCCGGGTTCTCCCTCCCGTTCCAAGGGCGGGCTCTCCTTCACTCACAGCCGCCATCGCCAGCCCTCAGCTCAGTCCCGGCTGCACTTGAGAGTTCAGCGGATTACTCGGGAAACGTGTGTAAAGTGCATTGGAAATGATGGATCGTCGGCAGGTTCCCTCCGGTTCCCTCTGCCCAGCTCTTTCGTCTCCCTCCAGCGCAAAGCAGGGAACAGACGAGAAGAGCCTGTCGTCTCCCAGCACAGGGCATGCTAACCAGTGTTTTCAGGATCCTTGGAGTGGGACCATCCCCACAGGACCCTCGCGAGGGAAGGGGAAAGCGCACACCGGTTTGGCAGATGCAGAACCCCCACCTCCTGTGGGCCCCACCTTCAAGACATAAGAATCCAATTGCTTCTCATCCCCCATGACTACTCATTGCCTGGTGTCAACCCCCTTCATCCCTCTCCCCCTAACAGATCTCCACTTCCATTGTTGACCCCGAAGTCCCTTTGCAACCCAACATTAGGTGAAATCATATCAGTGCTCTGCACAGAACCATGGACTGGCTTCCTGTCTCATCAGAGTAAAAGCCAAAGGCTTTAAGATGACCCACAAGGTCCTGGATAATTGGCCCATGCTGTCTGAGCATCACCCCTCTGAGTTTGCCTCCCACCGCACCTCCTCTCACTTGCTTCCCTCTGGCCACCCTGACCCTGTGCTGTTCCTGGAACACAGGGGCTCCCCAGGCCCCTTGCACCTGCTGTTTTTTCTGCTTGGACTGCCCTTCCTCCAGAGAGCGGCATAGCTGCCTCTAAAATTGCAGAACCTCCTCCCCCAGGGGTTCCCTGTCTTCCTTTCCCAATCTCTTTTACTCCATAGTCCTCATCACCATCTGTCACACTATGAACATTATTTATTCGTTTTGTCTGTTTTCTGTCTCCCCCAACTAGAACTCAAGCTTCCACAGGGTGGGGACATTGTTTGGTTCACTGCTATAACCCCAGGGACTACAACATGGTAGGCTCTGGACATATATGTGAATGGAAAAACGGAGTCTAAGTGCCTGGGAGAAGGAGGTGGGAAAGGAAATACAGGCAGAAAACGTCCTGGGGTTAAGGCATCTGACATTTTTCGCGGAGGTTACGCAAGGGAGAGAGGAATCAGATGTTAATTTTCAGTTAGGTAGAGAAAGATTCAACGGAGAAATAATTAGCATCTGGGTGAGTGGCAGGGGAGACTGCTGACTGAGAGGGGCTGGGTTAATGTAAAGACCTCCATGGGAATGGTTCACCAGCCCACTCAGAGGCTAACAGAAGCCCAGGGGGGGCCAAGGAAAGCACAGAAGAGGCCTGAGTTGTGAGGGTCCCTGACAGCCGAGCCTCTAGTGGCCGGTACAAGATGGGGTCTGAACAGCGGGTGAGGAAACTGGACAGTTGGACCCAAGAGGAAAAAGACCAGGAAGCAAAATGGAGCCTACTGGAGGCTACAGAGTGGCAGAGCTGGCACTCATGTGGCTCCTTGGTTAGGCACCCTGCCTTGGTTAGGCACCCTGGGGAACAAGGAGCCCCATTCAGTGAGGCCACTGCCACTTGGAAGCAGACAGTGGCTCACACTGGTCAGGAGACTGTCTCCCTCTGTGGCTCAGTGTTCTCTAAGGTGCTGGTGACCTTGAGCAAGTCATCGTCCCTGCTGTGGGCTTTCAGTTAGGACATAGATCAGTGGATGAGTGAGAGACAGACAGAGAGAGAGGTGTTTCTGTGCTTCCTGCCCCTTCAGTGCCTGCCTGATACAGTGGTGCCTCTTGGTCACACCTGCTACTCATTAAGTCACCTTTCCAGGGGGAAATTCCTCACCTTGGGGATAGGAGGTTACATTATTAACCCTTTAGGAATTGCAGAGGGTCTAATAAATCTGTGTGTGGCCATTTCAGGATCCCTTCAAGCCTACACCTCCAGACCCCTAGATCACCCTGGGTTAATACTGGGACAGGAGGGAGAAGCAATGACAGGAGAGAAAGAGAGGAAGGGAGGAGGCACAAAAGGGGATCGATCTGCAGTTTGGTGATGGGAGAGGGAGAGGGTTACAAAAGATCCTGGAGGTGAAGAGTTAGCCCAGGGAAGAGATTAAGAGAGGGAAGGCAGTGCAGGGGCCCCAGTGACACTGGCCAGAGCAGAGGGCACAGGGGAGGGAGTGGAAGAGGTGAGAAAGTTAGAAAGGAAGGGAAGGCCCAGATCAAACCTCAAGGCCCCTTTCTCCACAGACCAGTGTGAAGGTTGTCACTATTCAGAGTCCCAGAGGGCTGTGATACTGGTTTCCAACAACTCAATTTGGCCCAGTATCTGAGCTGAGAATAGACTCCAGGGCCCTTGGGCAGAAGCAGGGAGACCGATTCTGGCCCCTCACGCTGTGTGCCAGGGCTACTGTGACAGTGATGCAGGCCTAGGTGGGAGGACCCACAGTGACGTTGGCTTTGTTCCCTGGATTTTCACATCTCCAAGGCAGTTTTCTCACCCATCAAATGAGGACACCACCACCTGTTGCAGAGCATCTTTGAGGAAGACGCAGTGGCAGAGGACCTGGCCCATTCAAGGAAAATATCTTGGGCCCCAAAGTCACTAGGCTAAAGGGAAAATTCAAGCTGGCAACTGCTTAGGGCAAACCTGCCTTCCATTCAATTCAAAGTCATCCCTCTGCTCACTGAGATAAATGCATGTCTTATTTCCTCCTTTAAAAAAGCTAATCAGAAACTCAAAAGAAGGCAATGGATTGTCTCTCACCTACCTATGACCTGGAAACCCCCTCCCACTTCCAGCTGTCTCATTTTTGCCTGGATTTGTCCCACTTTTCTGGACCGATCTAATGTTCATCTTACATATGTTGATTGATGTCTTATGCCCCCCAAAATGTATGAAACCCAGCTGTGCTCTGACCACCTTAGGCACATGTTAGGACCTCCTAAGGCTGTGTTACAGACATGCATCCACAACCTTGGCAAAATAAAGTTTTTAAATTAACTGTCTCAAATGTGGGGGGTTCGGAGGGAACAGAACAAAGGCAATGGGGGAGTGAAACATTGCCCCATGACATGCAGTGCCACTGTGTGTGGGGCATGTGCGGGTACCTGGGGGGATGTAAACAATCCTACGATTGGGAAAATGCACAACACTTTGGTAAATCTCCAGTCCCAGGAGGTCTCAGGATGAAAGGCTTCTGGGAGGCAGAGGTGGGCCTGGAGATTGGGAAATGGGGAAAATATTTAGGGGAAGGTGTGTCAGGTGGATGGACTTGTGTGAGCAAAGAACAGGAAGGTTAAAAGTGTAGGGCAGGAGGGGGAGATGGTTGGAAAGCCAATTTGGAGTTAGGCTGGTGAGAGCCCTTGATGCCACGTTCCAGTCTGGAGTTTATTTTGTAGCAGCAAAGCACTTCTGATGGGTTTAGAATAGAGGACTAAAGAGAGAAGGTAGAATCCAGCCTGGAACCCCAAGGGAGGAGCCTCACGGCCTCTGGTGAGGAGGGCTCACTCTTCAACAGAGGCCATTGCTCCATCTCCCAGTCCCTCTGACACTATCTCTTATCCCTGTACCCAGAAAGTTTGGGATCCTGCTGTGGCTCACAGTGGAGCCTCCTCCACATCCAGGGCTGGCCTGGGCAGTTTCTTGGCTCCCTCTGCCCCTCCTGTTCCTCTTACTGGCATCAGGTTTCAGAAAGCTTCTGTTTCCTGCTGCCACCCTCCCACAGGTGTGGCAGCCTCAGTATTCTGTGAGCACCACGCAGGGTCCTGTAGCAAGGGCCTGAGGATGGATGCTCAGAGCCACCCTTAAGAGGGATGAGAATTCAGATCTGGTAAAAGAATGCAGCACCTGGAAGTGCTTTGAACTGGTACCCTGGATTCTGCTGGTCAGGGTCACAACTCCAGAGTCCTGCCTACCCCCCCTCCCCACCTGCACCTGTAGCAGGATGAGCCGCAGACAAAACCCCTCAGACACCGAGTTAAAGAAGGAAGGGTTTTATTTGGCCAGGAGTGTTGGAAAGACTCACGTCTCAAAAACCCGAGCTTCCCAAGTGAGCAATTCCTGTCCCTTTTAAGGGCTCACAACTCTAAGGGGGTCCACAGGAGAGGGTTGTTGGAACCGAACTGTCGATTCCTTCCTGGGCAGGGGTCGCCGCGAAGGATCACCGACACGAGATTCACAGCAGAGAGTTATTTATTACTAGCGCGCTAGGGTCCCAAGCTCTAAGTTGGCCCTGGGACCCCGACTGCTTGTTACAGGCTGTTTATATAGGCAAACACAAGTTCAAACACAGCTTATGGCGCGAAATTCAAACAAAGCTTAAGGCGCAAAATGATTGGGGCTTGAGCAAGGTGTCTTGTTCTAATTGGTTAGAGCAGGACCTTATGAGGTTCTTTCCTGGAGTTGTTGATTCCGGGAACTTCGAGGCAGGGTGGGACCCCCCGGAATTGGCAGGGTGGGACCTCATGAGGTTGTTTCCTGGAATCGGCAGGGTGGGACCTTATCAGGGTGGGACTTTATCGAGGCAGGGTGGGACCTTATCGAGGCAGGGTGGGACCCTATCCAGGGCCACCTGGTGTTACTTTTTAAGTTTTATGAGGCCTAGTTTCAGGGTCACGATGGATTGAGCAAGCAGGGGGTACATGACTGGGGGCTGCATGCACCAGTAATCAGAATAGAACAGAACAGGACAAGGATTTTCACAATGCTTTTCCATACAATGTCTGAAATCTATAGATAACACAAGCAGTTAGGCCAGGGATGGATTTTTAACTACAGGCCCAGGTGCAGTGCTGGGCTGTCTGCCTGTGGATTCCATTTCTGCCTTTTAGTTTTTGCTTCTTTCTTTGGGGCAGAAATTGGGCAAAAGACAATATGAAGGGTGGTCTCCTCCCTTACACCCCCTTTCTCAGCTCTTTTTACAAGTTCAGATTCTCCATTTACCTACTTTTCTTCCCCAACAGACTGCCAGCTCCTGGAAGACAGGGACTTATCTGACTCACCCATGGGCCATACGGCCTGGGTCCAAGCAGCCTAGTGAGGACTTCCTAATCTCAACTAAACTGTAGGGTTCACTGTGGGCAGGAAGTAGGGGGGCAGCTACACTAGCTGCTGCCCTGGACCTGCCATGAGCCATTGATATCCATTATATCCAATCCTCACAGCCTCCCTGACAGAGCTTAGGGGGGACCCTTTGATTGTCTGCATTGCCACAGAAACTCAGGAACGGGGAAATCACAGGCAAAGATGAGAGATGGAAATCCTACTTATCCTTTTCTGATAAAGAAGTGTGCTGGTAAGAAAATGGGTTACAAGACCGGACACGGTGACTCATGCCTGTAATCCTAGCACTTTGGGAGGCCAAGGCGGGTGGATTGCCTGAGCTCAGGAGCTTGAGACCAGTATGGACAACATGTGAAATCCTGTCTCTACTAAAATACAAAAAATTAGCTGGGTGTAGTGACACAAGCCTGTAGTCCCAGCTACTTGGGAGGCTGAGGCAAGAGAATCACTTGAACCCAGGAGGCGGAGGTTGCAGTGAGCCGAGATCATGCCACTGCACTCCAGCCTGGGTGGCAGAGTGAGACTCCATCTCCACCCCCCTCAAAAAAAAGAAAATGGGTAACAAAGGTGGCTGGAAGGTGTGGGTCTTGTTGCAAGCTTCCTGGAGACCCACTGACTTAATAGCCTTACAAATGTGCATATTACTTGGTCCATCTAGCCATTCTACTTGAAACCTGGCAAAAAAAAAAAAAAAAAAAAAAAGATGTCATCTTCAATACAATTAAAGATACAAAACAAAGCAAAAGATTGTATCACTGTTTTCTTTCTTCTTTCTTTTTATCTTTCTCTTTCTTTCTTTTTTTCTTTCTCTCTTCTGTTTTTGAGAGAGGGTATCATTCTGTCATACAGCCTGGAGAGCAGTGCTGCACTTCACTTGATTTTCAGGCAGCTAAGGCAGGATATTGCTTAAGCCCTGGAGTTCGAAGCTGTGGTGAGGTATGATCCCGACACTCCACTCCAGCCTGGGTGACAAAACAAGACCCTGTATCAAAAAAATAAAGCATGAAGTTTAATAAGTTCCAAAATACATGTGCACCCCTAAAGCCATTACCGCAATAATAACAATGAATATGCCCATCCCACCCCCAAATTTCCTGTCTTCCTTGGTAATATCTTCCTCAACCCTCCCTGCCTCTTCCCCTCACATCGTTAGGCAAGCAATGATCTTTTTTCTGTCATGTCAGGTCAGTTTGTTTCTAGAGTTTTATATAAATGGAATCATAACACTCTCTCTTTGGCTTCTTTCACTCAGCATAATTATTTTGAGATTCATCCGTGTTGAAGCATGTATCAATAGCACATTCTGTTTCACTGCTGAGTCATATTCCATTGTGTGGATATGTCACAGTTTGCTTATTCATTCAGCTGATGGTGGACATTTTCACTGGTTCCAGTTTGGGGTTATTACAAAGAAAATGAAACGTTTGTAAGCAATCTTTGTGTGGACATATGCTTTCTCTTCTCCCTTTCTCTTGGGTAAATATTTGGTAGTGGAATGGCTAGATTATATGGTAGGTTACCTGTTGAGGAAGTTCCCAATTTTTTTCTCAAAGTAGTTTTACCATTTTACATTCCCACCAACAGCGTGAGTGTTCCAGTTTTTCCACATGATAATATAAACTTGGTATGGTTAGCCGTCTTCATTTTAGCCATTTTAATAAGTGGATAGTAATTTCTCATTTTTGTTTTAGTTTGCATTTTCCTTATTTTTGTTACTTCCAAATACAGACTACTGTTTATGTTGGGCATCTTTTTATGTGCGCATTTGTCATTTGTATATCTTCTTGTGTCAAAGACATTTGAACAACAGCAACTCCATCTTGAATGGGGCTAGGTAGATTGAGGCTGAAACCTACTGAGCTGCATTTCCAGGAAGTGAGGCATTCTTACTCACAGGATCAGACAGGAGGTCAGCACAAGATACAGGTCATGAAGACCTTTCTGATAAGACACCATGCAGTAAAGAAGTTGGCCAAAACCCACCAAAAACAAGATGGTGATGAAAGTGGCCTCTGGTCATCCTCACTGCTCATTATATGCTAATTATAATACATTAGCATGCTAAAAGACACTCCCAGCAGCACCATGACAGTTTGCAAATGCCAAGTTACTCTATATAATCTAAAAGGGGGAGGAACCTTCCTCATTCAGGTAAACTCACAAATAATCCGCCTTCCGTTGAGCATACAATCAAGAAATAAGTATAGTCAGTAGAACAACTCATGTCACATCTCCGCCTGTGGTACAGCCAGTCTTCATTCCTTTACTTTTCTTTTTTTTTTGCTCTCACTTTACTCTATGGACTCGCCCCATATTCTTGCTGGACAACCAAGAACCTTCTTTTGGGGTCCATATCAGGACCCCTTTCCTGTAACACCTTGGTGAGGCCTGTTCAAATCTTTTGTCAGTTTTTAAAATCAGTTTTTTTCTTATACACTCTGGAAACATGTCTCTTATCAAATACATGATTTGCGAGTATTTCCTCCCAGTCTATGGCTTGTATTTTGAAAATTTAAAGTTTTTAAATTTTTTGGTAAAGTCTAATTTGTTAATATCTTATCACACACGTTGTGTTTTTCATGTCCCTCAGGGCTCACTGACTCTGCCGTAGTCCTGGGGCTGGCTATGCAGTGGGCTCCTCAGTTGTGGCAGTGTAATAGCAGCAGAATGTGATTCTTGGGGTACCCCCTGGGGAGCTGAAAGTGGCTGTGTTGATGGATCTGTTTTGGGACTCAGGAGAGGTATGCAGCCCCATCTTTATGCACAGCCTCATCTTCCAGAAGCCATGACTCAGAGGAAAAGGGTGCTTGGATTTTGTTATAGCCATTTGCTTTGTGGAAATTAACATTTACCATATTATATAAAAGATAGAATATGCATTAAGTCTTCCAACTGTTTATTTTTTAGCTTCCAACTGTATAAGTTTATAGATTTTTAAACCAAGATGCTTTATATATATTTTTTGTGGAAGTATGATAAGTTTTATGGCACATGGTTGGTACCATTGTTTCTTGCTTTCAGGCAAAATTGATCTTGAGTCCCAGCCAACTTCTTAGTGGCTTTGGGGCAGTTATATAAGCCTCATCTGCTAGAAAAGGCATAATAAAATTGACTGCATAAGTGACACATTTTTTTTTGGCCAGGCACAGTGGCTCACACCTGTAATCCCAGCACTTTGGGAGGCGAAGGTGGGTGGATCACCTGAGGTCAGAAGTTCGAGACCAGCCTGGCCAACATGGGGAAACACGTCTCTACTAAAAATAGAAAAAATTAGCCAGGCATGGTGGTATGTGCCTATAATCCCAGCTACTCCGGAGGCTGAAGGAGGAGAATAGTTTGAACCTGGAAAGCAGAGGTTGCAGCGAGCTCAGGTCATGCCATTGCTCTCCAACCTGGGTGACAAGAGCAAAACTGTGTCTTATACAAGAAGAAATTTTAAAATATTTGTCTTTTTTACTTTAAAACCACTATTTTATAGTGGTTCCCATCAAGAGACAGATTCTGCTTCCCAAACCTTGAATCTTTCTTGCCTTATTTGCACAGGCCAAAGCTGTGCATATGACAGTGTGTCAGTTTGGTACCTAGGTTAAAACGGTTTTAAATGCCTCTGTTTTCTTTTTCAGAACCCTTTCATCTCTATTAGAACAAGCCCATTTTAACTTTCTGGAGGATAAAATAGCATGCTGAGAAAAGGAAAAGCCAAAGTGCCCCAGTTTACAGACAGTTCACTCCCAGAAGCAGAGCCACCTAATTCACCAGCAGCTGACCACTCACACCTGAAGGAGCCAAACTGAGCCCAGCAGAATGGCCCAGCTGAGCCCAGCCTAAATTTTTAACCAACTCAATCATGAGCTAGTATGTTTTTAGATTGTTTGTTATGCAGTTATAGCTTACTAATGTATATACCCATTAAAGACAGGATGCCAGGACAGATTGATTATAAATAACCTGCAAATGCTCAGCACCCTATAAGTATTGATTTTCTTTTCCCTTTATTTAATAGATTTGTTATAAGATGGTATTGGGTTATTCAGAAGTGAGGTAGGAGAATAGGGTGTGGAGGCAGGGAACTTCAGGCCAATTTGTGCTGACTTCCTAAAAAAAAAAACACACACACGCACACACACCAAGGTCTAGTGGTAGGGAACCTAAGACCAGTTAAGGCCAACTTTCTTTTTTTTTTTGAGATGGAGTCTCGCTGTGTCGCCCAGTAGTTTTTTGTATTTTTTAGTAGAGACGGGGTTTCACCGTGTTAGCCAGGATGGTCTCGAACTCCTGACCTCGTGATCTGCCCGTCTCGGCCTCCCAAAGTGCTGGGATTACAGGCTTGAGCCACCGCGCCCCGCCCAAGGCCAACTTTCTTATTTTTTTTTATTTTTTTTATTTTTTTTTTTGAGACGGAGTCTCGCGCTGTCGCCCAGGCTGGAGTGCAGTGGCGCGATCTCGGCTCACTGCAAGCTCCGCCTCCCGGGTTCACGCCATTCTCCTGCCTCAGCCTCCTGAGTAGCTGGGACTACAGGCGCCCACCACCGCGCCCGGCTAATTTTTTGTATTTTTAGTAGAGACGGGGTTTCACTGTGGTCTCGATCTCCTGACCTTGTGATCCGCCCGCCTCGGCCTCCCAAAGTGCTGGGATTACAGGCGTGAGCCACCGCGCCCGGCTAAGGCCAACTTTCAACAGCTAAACCAAAAGAGAAAGAACCCATCCCCCCACACTGGAGTGGCAAAGATCAAAGGCTACTCTCCCTACAACGCTCCCCATTCCACCACTCCTCAGATGTAAAGAGAGAGTGCCTTGGAGTGGCCACAGGCTAAGCACAGGCCATCCCTTCATCTGCATGGAATGTCAATTCCTCTCAGTTTTTAATTAGCCACAGACAAAATCCTTCATCCAAATAAGGGGTAGCCAATAGGGACCCCAAAAACTGTACTTAAAACCCAGAAAACTTTGTAACCAGGTCCTTGAGCCATTTGCTTGAGCCAACACCCACCCTGTGAGTGCTTTCTCACTTTAATAAATTTCTACTTTTGCTGCTTCCTCCTGTGTTTTGTTCCTTTGTTACTTTGTGCATTTTGTTCAATTCTTTGTTCAAAATGTCAAGGATCTGGACAACTCACACTCACGGTCTTCCTTCTGGGAACAGAAGTGCAGGAAGATGTGGAGGCCTGTGATTGGTGCTTAAACTCACACAGTGCCCCCCACCACAGGAGAAAAACACACAGTTACAGTCTGACAATTAGGTCCAAAGATAAATAGGAAAACAAGAAGTTTGCCTTTAATCTATTCTCTCTACATCTAATCTTTGGAGGTCAAGGCTGTGAAGAGACCTGAAGACATCGTGTTCTCTCCTACTGGAGCCCCATCATTCTTTGTTTACTGTCTGATATTTAAAAGGAAAACAAATCTCTGAGAGAGGAGGGAGTCAGAGGCAGATAGAGAGGGAGGGTTTTGGGAGAGAAAAAACACCCACAGGACCGCACCAGCACTGCCCCTGTAGCTAGCAGGAAGAAATGTGGTTAAGAACTTCCTTATGCCAGGATGTTGTTCAGAAGGGATTTTTTTCAACTTAGGTGCAGGCGCAATAAATCAACTCAAATGTCCTAAACTTGACCCAGCTTATTAGAATATCATACACATGACATTAGCATTGTTGTTTTAGCACTCCCCTACCCCCCTTTCTCCAACTTTTTGCTTAGGCACTCATGGGTAATAACCAACATGGAGTCACTGTGGCCAACCCCAGGCATGCACAGATGCAGCACCCTTAGTGGGGAACTTACCCCTCTCATTTGGGCAGAACCCACGGAAGACTCCTTTTTTCTTGCCTCATAAAAGACCCATAACTCAGATGGGTGAGGTGGCGCATGCCTGTAATCCCAGCACTTTGGGAGGCAGGGGCAGGCAGATCACCTGAGGTCAGGAATTGAAAACCAGCCTGGCCAACAACATGGTGAAACCCCATCTCTACAAAAATACAAAAAATTAGCCAGGCATGATGGTGGGTGCCTGTAATCCCTGCTACTCAGGAGGCTGAGGCTGGAGAATCACTTGAACTGGGAAGGCAGAGGTTGCAGCGAGCTAAGATCAAGCCACTGCACTCCAGCATGGGCAACAGAGCAATACTCCATCTCAAAAAAAAAAAGAAAAGAAAGAAAGAAATTAGGCCCATTTCTGGCAACCTGCTTTCAGGTCCCCTCCTGCTGTGGAGAGCTTTCCTTTTGCTTAATAAATCCTACTCTGTCAAACTCACTGTCTGGTGTTGCCCTTCTTCATTCTCCTTGGTCGTGGACCAGACCCCAGACCTGGCTAAACTGAGACCACCACACCTCTACAAAACAGCAACTGTGAGACTGTGGTCTTCATGTGGACACTCTCAGCTTGCACCTCTACTCTCTCTAGGGGGCACTGTTCCACCCACCCTTGAGCCTGAGGAGAAAAGTTGGTAGAGAGGCTGTTCCCTCACTTCTAGCAGAAAAGACGTGTTCAGGCCCTCACTTCCCTGAGGTCAGAGCCCTCATGCCTGCACTCAATGTGGCAGACACCTGCCATATGTAGCTACTGGGTACCTGGAATGTGGCTGGTTTGAAGTAAAATGTGCTGCAAACAAAAAATGCACAGTGAGTTTAGAAGAATTATACCAGAAATATACTTTCTTTTTTATTTTTTATTTTATTTATTTTTATTTTATTTTATTTTATTTTATTTTATTTTATTTATTTTTTTTTTTGAGACGGAGTCTCGCTCTGTAGCCCAGGCTGGAGTGCAGTGGCCGGATCTCAGCTCACTGCAAGCTCCGCCTCCCGGGTTCACGCCATTCTCCGGCCTCAGCCTCCCCAGTAGCTGGGACTACAGGCGCCCGCCACCTCGCCCGGCTAGTTTTTTGTATTTTTTTAGTAGAGACGGGGTTTCACCGTGTTAGCCAGGATGGTCTCGGCCTCCCAAAGTGCTGGGATTACAGGCTTGAGCCACCGCGCCCGGCCTCTTTCTTTTTTATTTTTTTGAGACGAGTCTCGCTCTGTCGCCCAGGATGGAATGCAGTGGTGCGATCACGGCTCACTGCAAGCTCTGCCTCCCGGGTTCATGCCATTCTTCCTCAGTCTCCCGAGTAGCTGGGACTACAGGCACCCGCCACAACGCCTGCCGAATTTTTTTTGTATTTTTAGTAGAAACGGGGTTTCACCATGTTAGCCAGGGTGGTCTGTATCTCCCGACCTCGTGATCCACCCGCCTCAGCCTCCCAAAGTGCTGGGATTACAGGCGTGAGCCACAGCGCCTGGTAAAATATATTTTATTTCTAATTATGTGTCCGGAGTTGGTTCCTTCCCGTGGGTTCCTCCTCTCGCTGACCAAGAATGAAGCCGCGGACCTTCACGGTGAGTGTTACAGCTTTTAAAGATGGCATGGACCCCAAGAGTGAGCAGTAGCAAGGTTTATTGTGAAGAGGGAAATAATAAAGCTTCCACAGCATAGAAGGGGACCCCAGTGGGTTGCCACTGCTCCCTGAGGTAGCCAGCTTTTATTCCCCCTCCCATTTCCCCTTAATTGTCCCCTCCCATGTTCCGTTTTTGTCCTATCAGAGTGCCCTTTTTTCAATCCTCCCTGCAATTGGCTACTTTTAGTATCCTGTTGATTGGTGCATTTTACAACCCCCTTGTTCGCTACAGAGCACTGATTGGTGCATTTTTACAGAGTGTTGATTGGTGCATTTTATAATCCTCTTGCAAGACAGAAAAGTTCTCCAAGTCCCCACTTGACCCAGGAAGTCCAGCTGGCTTCACCTCTCAATTCTATATTGATCACATATTAAAACAGTAATATTTTGGAGATAGCAGGCTAAAATTAACACAAACAATTTCACTTCTTCTTCTTATTATTTTTGATGTGGCTAATAAAAAATTAAAAATTCACTAATAGCTAACATTTTAGTTTTTAGAGGATTAATTCCTTCTTAAAAATCTCAGTGTCCTACACAAAAGACCAGAGGCCAGAAAGGTTATAAAACATTAAAATAATTGTCATTATATTGTTTCCATTTGTGAACATGTGTGTGTGCAAGTGTGCATGTGTACCTGTGTGTGAGTACATGGGCGTGTGTGTGCATGCATGCGTGTACAATTTATATTATAAATGGACTTAACCTTACACACCACAAGGTTAAAAAATGACCAAGCCAAGCACAGAGATAAAACCCAGCCTGGGCCAGACGCAGTGCCTCACACCTTTAATCCCAGCATTTTGGGAGGCCCAGGCAAACAGATAACCTGGTTCAAGACCAGCCTGGCCAACATGGTGAAACCCTGTCTCTACTAAAAATACAAAAATTGGCCAGGTGTGGTGGCACGCACCTGTAATCCAAGCTACTTGGGAGGCTGAGGCAGGACAATCGCTTAAACCCGGGAGGCAGAGGTTGCAGAAAGCCGACTTCTCGCCACTGCACTCCAGCCTGGGCGAGAAGGGCCAGACTCCCTCTCCAAACACAAACGCAAAAACCTGCCTCAAAGTGCCTGGAGGCCAGAGCCTGTCACTCTCGCCTCATTCAGTGTAGTGTATGGTTGCAACTTCTGTCACTCAAGACCTGAGGGCGGGGGGGCTTACAGCCTATCCAATTAGGGCGCTGGATTGACAACTGCCGAATCAGGAGCGCAGTGGAGAGGAGGGGGCGGCATCCGCGATCTGGCGGGGCCTTTGCCTGTAGCTCCAGCCAGAGCTCCGTTAGGGCCTCATCGCTCTGCTTCAGCTCCTTGCGGAGGCGTCGGTGATTCTGCCACAGCCTCAGCCTCTGTCGCTCTGTGACCTGCGGGTATTGCATGATTCCTATCTAAGACTCTGGGACACTCCTGAAGTCGGGAAGTGGTGAGTGTGAGGGGCAGGGGGCAGGGCGTCCCGAGGCTGGGGAGGCCTCATCGGAACAGGCGGGAAATGGCGGCGGTGGGACTAGTCTGTGAGTGGAGTTCGCGCTCAGCCCTCGGTCCTCAGTCCCCTCCCGTGAGGGACGCGGGCTCCTGTCAGTCCCCGCACAGCGGCTCTGCCCAGCCTGCAGCCCTCCTCGTTCAGCTCTGCGCCCGCAGCCCCGCACCTTCCCCGGGCTGTGGGGTGAGGAGCTCACCGGGAAGACGCCGGCGCGGCGTGCGCGGGCACGTGTGGGAGGAGCTGTGGTCCGGGGTCCTGTCCCTTCTTTACCCGGTTCCGAATGAGATCGAGGCCCCGTCAAAACAGAGTTCATGTGAGGAAACGGGGACTCATTAGTGGGACAGCGCCGGCCGCGCTCGCGGTTTGGGGGCTGCCAGCCGGTCTTGAAGGAAAGGCTTTTGTGAGGTGTGTGAGGAAGGGAAGCCATTCACCCGCGCGCCCCAACTTTCCACCGGTCCCCTTGCCCTGAGCGCCTCCTCCGCGTGGCTGTTCCTGGGCGGCATCTTTTAGAATACGCTGGTGTCCTGCGCACAGCGCTTCGCTGAGTTCTGTGAGTGGTTCTGCCACATTATGGAACTTGAGGAGGGTGTGGGCGCCCCTGGTTTGTTGGAGACGTTCAGAAATGAAGACGGGTGTCCAGAGGCAGGGACTGGCGTCTGCAGAGGGGCAGTTGCGGGAAGAGCGCTGAGCTTGTGGGTCTGCGCTGACTCTGGGTGGGGTCGTTAGTGAGTGGCTGGACACCCCGTTGGGGTTGGAGCATTGACGGGTGTTGAGGAAACTCCTCAGGTTTTCTGTCAGAAGAAACACATGGAGACATGGCTGAGCCTGGGCTGGAGGGAGTCGCCTGGTGTCTGCGGGAGGCGCGAGTGGGTTCTGCACTTGCGCGGTCCTGCTGGGCCCTGTCGGGTTCCTCCAGGTCTCCTCCCGGTGAGAGGGAACTGGGAACTTAAGAGGAAAGGAGGAGTTCTGAGAAACGTCCCTTCCCTGCACCCTGCTGCCAGCCCCCACCCAATGCTAACCCACTCCTGAGCACGCCCACTGGGCATTCGCACGGCCACACCCGTCCTAGGACAGGGTTCTACCCTCAGGAATTGTGGCCATGGCAGCTTTGCTCCTATAGTTTTCTGTCAAAAACACACGCAGTGCCCAGAGGACTCCTGGGTCATCTCAGCCCCAGATCGTAGCAGGAATCTGTTTCCTTCTCCAATCCAGGCTTCTGGACCATCTGATCCTAATCTCCTCTGCCTTTATGGACTCAGGAATCAGAGCATAGCCCTGCCTCAGCCTGTACCTGTAGCACAAACCAGTCCTTTCATCAGTTGTGCCCTGTCCCCACCCCATGGCTCTTGATAGGTCCTTTCTGTCTTCTGCTTTTTCCTTCCCCAAAAATCCTCTTCTGTGCACACAGTGTGCCCAAGTTCATCCCTTACGTGCCTACAAGAATTCAAGACCATGCCTTTACACTGGCTGTTGTAGGAACAAATAGAAATTAGAAAGAAGAGGCTTAATGATTTCTCTTTTGAATGAGGGAAGAATTTTTGTTCTTCTCCCTTTTCTTAAAGCATTTAGGTGGATTTTTTTTTTTTTTTTTTTTTTTTTTGAGACGGAGTCTCGGTCTCGCTCTGTCGCCCAGGCTGGGTCTCTGTATCTCAGCTCACTGCAAGCTCCGCCTCCCGGGTTTACGCCATTCTCCGGCCTCAGCCTTCCGAGTAGCTGGGACTACAGGCGCCCGCCACCACGCCTGGCTAATTTTTTGTATTTTTAGTAGAGACGGGGTTTCACGGTGCTAGCCAGGATGGTCTTGATCTCCTGACCTCGTGATCCGCCCGTCTCGGCCTCCCAAAGTGCTGGGATTACAGGCTTGAGCCACCGCGCCCGGCCTAGGTGGAATATTTTTATAATTATTTTCACTGGTTTTTGAAATATATGTAAATCATTTTTATCAGTTAAATAAGTCATTTGTCTTTTTTTGACTCAGACTTGTCTTTATCTAGGACCTGGAAACTATTGCTTTGAAATGTGAATAGCAAGAATATATACCACAGTTTCTGTAGGAGGGTGGGAGGCTGCCTTCAGCAGGTAACTGGCTCCACATTGCGAATCTACATCCTGTCATGAAGATGTGGGAAGTTTATTTTTCCTTTGAATATTACCAATTAGAAAACCCAGATTACCTCCCAAATTACTAGGTGAAATAATAAACTGTAAATGGTGCTTTCAAGTCTTCCACTTGAAAACTAATAATGGTGACTTTTTTTCTGTGTTTGTAGTCTCTTAGTAGATTGCCTTTGATGCACATCACATTTTGGTTTAATTATATAACAAAACATTTTCTTGCTGTTCTATTATGGTGGAAATTTTTTTGGGGATTGGAGATAATTTTTCTTTTCTCTCTCTTTTTTTTTTTTTTTTTTTTTAAGATGGAGTCTTGCTCTGTTGCCAGGCTGGAGTGCAGTAGTGCAATCTCAGCTCACTGCGGTCTCCACCTCCCAGGTTCAAGTGATTCTCCTGCCTCAGCCTCCCGAGTAGCTGGGACTACAGGCGCGCCACCACACTCAGCTAAGTTTTTTATATTTTTAATAGAGATGGGGTTTCACCATGTTGGCCAGGATGGTCTCCATCTTCTGAATTCATGATCCACCCACTTCGGCCTCCCGAAGTGTTGGGATTATAGGCGTGAGCCACCGTGCCTGGCTGAAAATTTTTCTTTTAGTCATATTTTCCATACATTGTTTAGAAGTACCAGATGTTATATACAAAGTGCCTATCAGGCTTCACTTGAGAGAAAAACCTTCATTCTCAGGATTCCAGCCACACAACCCACAATTGTACGACAAAGTGCAGCAAGGTGCTCCCCAAATCTGCAAACAAAATAGTCTCTCTATTTGGGATCTACAGTCCCTTCTAGAGCAGTTAGACTAGATTTCTACAAAAATAACTTCAGAACAGCAATCAGTTATTTCACCTCCTTCAGTGCTCCTGTCATCTTCAGATCTGACACAGATTCAGAGATCATGGGGCCCATAAACCCAACCAGGATCATACATATGCATTGATTAAACCTGAGAACTTCAATTCTCTCCCTCCTCCCCTTGGCCCGATGCCCACAAATGTGCATAGCTCACCAGCCCTCCAAGACCTAAATGTGTAGTTCCAAATTTTGAATTTATTTTCTGGGATTTGAGAGAAGAAAAGAACTTTTATTTGAGAAATACATGTTCTTTTAATGATCAGACCCAGAGTCTTGTTAAAATGAGACCACAGTGATAATACTGTTCCCATCTTTGAACTGTTGGTCTTTTGAAATTGCTTGCTGTTGGCACAAGTGGCTATAAATTAACCTAATAATGCCACACTGGACACCATAACCCACACCCAATAGCTTAAAAATGTATATAACCAATCACTAACCAATGTTACTATTGTAAGCCAATAAGAATTCCTGACAACTTTCTATCAGTTCCCTCTCTGCCTTCCTTTTTCCTTTACAAATATACTTGTAACTGGAGTGTATATTCAGGGCAGCTTTATACTCCAAGATTGCAATATTCAAGCTTTGGCCCCAAAACTCTCTACTTATATTATGTTTACCCTAGTATTTCCTTTTAGGTCAAAATATTCTTTAGGATGTGTTGAAGGAACCTCACTGAGGGGATCTCTCCTCTGGTTTTACTGTGCTTACTCTAATCCCTAAGAATGCAGAGGCACATTGATCCCACCTAGAATCTGCATATAAAAGTTGGCCTCTGCCTAGGATTCCCAACACTGGACCAGACTTTGGGTTGAAGACATACGAAAAACTCACAGAAGACATTTTCTGCATCATGAGAGGCCAACATAGACATCTTAAGCCCCATTTTTAGAGTGGAGCCCTTTGAGTTTTCCAGATCTTATTCAGTGACCTGCTACAGCTGTGTGAGAGGCTTCTGATGGGAACAAAATCCTGTGGCAGAATCTGTAAGGGTAACAAGCATCTTAGCAGTGGGAGGTAAGGCCACAAAATATCCAGAGCCTTAATGACAACCATAATCACAAGTATGCCTTCCTCCTGTATACTGTGTTATGGGAGTAGAGTACTTTTGTCCTTTTCCTTACCTCAGAGTTAGCTGATCAGGGGCAGGGGATATCACATCTGGAGCCAAGATATGCAGGTCCACCAGGACAGCTCCATTTTCTATTTGCACCCCACAAAGTCAGCCTGAGTGTCTCCTCCATGGATCACTACGGGGGCATCAACCAAAGGTCACTGGGGACACTCTCACCAGCATCTTTGAGTAATGAGACATTTGAGGATGTCCTGTGCAGACTGGGGTCAGTCTGACAAGAAGGTCTAATTCTGCTCCCATTTCAGAGAAAGATTAAGTGACTCATCCAGGGTTTGTGCCTCCCCTCACAGAAAGAATCTCCTTGGTTTTTACCCAGATAAGAATTGCTCCAGTTTTCTGGTTCTTTGGTGAAAAATGAGGAGATCTGGAGACCCAAACTGATCAATAACCTAATTGCTTCTATTTTATATGGTCATTGGAAAAAGACATAAAGCAGTCATGGTCCCTACTATCAAGGAACTTGCAGTCTGGAGCACATGAATAAATGGTTGAATTCAGCATCGTGTGTTCAGTACAAAGATGGACACTGTACAGGAGACTTAAGCTTCATTTGGGTTACTTCCCTTTTATTGTTTTGTGAGTTTTGATGCCACCACCTGATCAGCTGTTCATTGGCAGAAGAGAAATTGTTGTTATTACTATTTGTATTGTTTTTACCTTGCTAAGAATAAATAATTAGCTTCTAATATAATTGGTCTAGAAAAACATAAGGGTTTTGGTTGAATTCCTTGCTATTGTGTGTTATAAAATAGGGAATTAGCTAAAATAGATTAAGATACAGAAACTCGGCCGGGTGCAGTGGCTCAAGCCTGTAATCCCAGCACTTTGGGAGGCCGAGACGGGCAGATCACGAGGTCAGGAGATCGAGACCATCCTGGCGAACACGGTGAAATCCCGTCTCTACTAAAAAGTACAAAAAAACTAGCTGGGCGAGGTGGCGGGCGCCTGTAATCACAGCTACTCGGGAGGCTGAGGCAGGAGAATGGCATAAACCCGGGAGGCGGAGCTTGCAGTGAGCTGAGATCCGGCCACTGCTCCAGCCTACACGACAGAGCGAGACTCCGTCTCAAAAAAAAAAAAAAAAAAAAAAGATACAGAAACTCTGGGAATCAAATTTCTCTTCGGCAGGCTTAGAAAAGACAAAACTGAAAATACTTACAGGCATAGAGAGCAGATGCCTAGGGCCCACCTTCTGTCCCATCTCTGTCCAGATCCACCCTCTGCTGAACCTTTTCCAGGTCTGACCCCACACTGAAATCTCTCACAGAACTGCTTAGAGAAGATCAGAGTTTGGGGTGGCTAACCCTACCACCTCTCTGGAGCTGGTGCTTAAAATTTCCTGAAACCCAAAAGCAGATAAATGGGGAAAAGCGATATACTTTTGTGCCTTAAATTGTTTTTTATAAAATTAAAATTAGTGTTTCTAGAGACATCCTATCCAGCAACCTGTTCCCCATCTCTACAGTTTCAGTGGTTTTTTCACAAGTTTCAAAGTAACTGCAAACACAAAAATAAAAAATTCCTCTGAATTGCACTTAACTCTTTCTTTCTGTATATGTCCCATCTATCTATATTGAGCTATTATTTTACGCATTTAAAAAACAAAAAAACAAAACCAATAAGTAAACAGAAGAGGAAATAGAAATGCTGGGGCCCTGCATTTAAATCCTGGGAAGTATAGGACTACTTTTCAGGATGTTATAGTATTAACACACGTAATGTGAACTTCCCAGCACACTGGTCTGTGACATACTTCTGAGCACATACTACATGCTCCATAAAGATTGCATTAATGCATATACACATTTTTCAAATGCAGACTTACTCAGACTTGCCACCATCTTCCGCCTCTGTAAACATTAAAGGGCCTGCAGAGAATGCCATATTTCAAGATGATGATTGGTGGTCCTGTCTTCGGATGTAAAGTATTTGTGTTATGATAAGGGTGTTGCAGTGAGGGACTCATGCTGTGATTGCTTTTTCTAGCTGAGTGGTATAATGGGTCTAGGAGCAGAAGCGTCAGCAATAAGAAGACTTGCAATAACAGGAGACTTGCAATAAGAAGCTAATTCATGGACCCTTTTCAAACCTGCAGAATTTTGTTACTTACAGTGAGGTTTTGAATACCAAATAATTTATATGCACATTGAACCTTAGAGGCAATGCTTGGCCGAGTGATTCTCAGCCCAGTCTTGCTGTAGAGTCACGTGGACAGTCTGAAGAGAAACCATAACCTGTACCCTCCCCACAAATCCTGTCTGTTTTACTAGGTGGAAAAATTTCTGTTTTTGGCCAGGCGCTGTGGCTCATGCCTGTAATATCAGCACTTTGGGAGGCCGAGGCGGGCGGATCACGAGGTCAGGAGATCAAGACTACCCTGGCTAACACAGTGAAACCCCATCTCTACTAAAAATACAAAAAAAATTAGCCAGGCATGGTGGCAGGCACCTGTGGTCCCAGCTATTCAGGAGGCTGAGGTAGGAGAATGGCGTGAACCTGGGAGGCAGAACTTGCAGTGAGCCGAGATTATGCCACTGCATTCCAGCCTGGGCGACAGAGCAAGACTCCGTCTCAAAAAAGAATTCCTGGTTTTTAAATTGAATTCCTCACATGATTCTACCACAAGGCCAGGGTCAAGCATGAGGGCTTCCAGATACTTTAATGAGAAGTCAGTTCACCCTTTGTTCTAGGAAGTCACAGGGCCTGCTCTGCTTGGTTTTGGTAGGGCATGTCAGTGTAGCCCATATTTCCACTGCAGCAACAGAAATTGCTGGCATGCCCTCCTTTTTCTTCAGAGTTATAGAATAATTTAGAGAACATTACTGTGTTGAAAGTTATTTTATCAGATAACTCCATTCAGTCTTGTAAGTCAGAACTAGTTCTCTTAACTCATTTCACCTGTAGTCAAATTAAGGCCTCACAGCCGGGTGCGGTGGCTCATGCCTATAATCCCAGCACTTTGGGAGGCTGAGGCAGGCGAATCACCTGAGGTCAGAAGTTGGAGACCAGCCTGGCCAACATGGTGAAACCCTGTCTCTAACAAAAATACAAAAATTAGCCGGGCATGGTGGTGGGTGCCTGTAATCCCAGCTAGTAAGGAGGCTGAGGCAGGAGAATCACTTGAGCCTGGGAGGCGAAGGTTGCAGTGAGCCGAGACTGCGCCACTGCACTCCAGCCTGGGCAACAGAGCAGGACTCCATATTAAAAAAAAAAAAGAAGAATTCTGTCACTTGATAAATATGTATTTTCAGGAGCTCTTAACATTCAGGGATATGGCCATAGAATTCTCTCCAGAAGTGTGGAAATGTCTGGACCCTTCTCAGCAGAATTTATATAGAGATGTGATGTTGGAGAACTACAGAAACTTGGTCTCCCTGGGTGAGGATAACTTTAATATGTAATTCCTAATACTTTTTCAGAATTTCATTTTCTTTCCTTGTATAATATCTTTTAGGAGCTTTTGCTTTGCATGAATTAATTTCAGTTCCTTCATGAAAAGTTTGGGAGTTTGGTGGTATAAAAAATAAAATCTTTAGGATGTTTCATCTTTACGTAAACCTTCTTTTGAGCTAATTTGTTTCCTTCACTCTAGGCTAGTGGTAATTCTATAAATTAATGATATAAAATAATTGTCTTTCACATCTTAACATGCAATTTGCACTACTTATTTTTGATTCAGTAGTACTTGGTAGTGGAACTTAAAGCCCACAGAGTTAAAATACTTAAATATTCTAAAGATTCTGTCAGAAAACAATTTTTGGATTAATTTTCTAGAATCTTCCCTAATTTCTCTATTCTACTTAGCATAGTACTAGGTTGGTAATTGGAGTATCCCCAGCAATAGTCATGTTAATTTTTTAAAAATAAAACAGGTGTTACTATCTCTAACCCAGACCTGGTCACCTGTCTGGAGCAAAGAAAAGAGCTCTACAATTTCAAGATACATCAGACAGCAGCCAGACCCTCAGGTAGGTGAGAGTGAATGGAGGAGAGGACACAGGCAAGGAGGCCAAAAGTCAAGAAGGAAGCCAGGCCTTAAAATGTAGTTTGGGAGGCTGAGCCCTGTGGCTCACGCCTGTAATCCCAGCACTTTGGGAGGCCGAGGCAGGTGGATCACCTGAGATCAGGAGTTCAAGACCAGCCTAACCAATATAGTGAAACCCTGTCTCTGCTAAAAATACAAAAATTAGCTGGGTGTGGTGGCTTGTGCCTGTAATCCCAGCTACTCAGGATGCTGAGGCAGAGAGAATTGCTTAAAAACCCAGGAGGCAGAGGTTATGCTCAGCTGAGATCACGCCACTGCACTCCAGCCTGGGCAGTATCGAGCTAGACTCCATTGCAAAAAATGAATAAGTAAATAAATGTAGTTTGGGAAGCTCTGTGACAAAATAATTTCCAAAAAGGCTGCATTTTTTCTCATAGGGTCATCTTATGTCCCATGCTCTTAAATCCAAGAGTTCTGTTTTTCCTTTCGTATCTCCCTTCAAGTTTACAGGGAGAGCCGGTGTCCACTTTATCACTTACAAAGGGCTGCATGGTCTGACTGCTGTTCATTGCTTTTGGGGACCTGGGAATATTCGTATGATTGAAGAGCTCTATGTTAAAGTTTTTTTGTTTTTTGTTTTTTTCCAAATACTGTTTTTGCATCATGTCTGAAATGTGTAAGGTGAGTAGTGGACATATTGGGATTTGGTTCAGAAATCCCAGGAACACCAGGGACAGATGTTGCATCTTTTCTGCTTGGTGATTTTTAATCCTATAGAGGTTGCAAATGTAATTCTACAAAAAAATTCTTACTCAGCAATTTTATCAGAACAATAAGCATTTTCCTAAATATGAAAAAATGTAATTTTATTTTACTTCAAAATGTTATTGTTTTAATATAAACTGAGATTTGTAATTTAAACTCTACTTTTGCAAGTTTTCAAATTATTTAAAGCATGGGTTTTCAACCTTTGGCTTCCTTGGACCACCACATTGGAAGAAAAATTGTCTCAGCCACACATAAAATACAGTAACATGGCTGGGCATGGTGGCTCACACCTGTAATCCCAGCACTTTGGGAGACCGAGGCGGGCAGATCATGAGGTCAGGAGTTAGAGACCAGCCAAGCATGGTGAAACCCCATCTCTACTAAAAATACAAAAATCAGCTGGGCATGGTGGTGCATGCCTGTAATCCCAGCTACTTGGGAGGCTAAGGTAGGAGAATTGCTTGACCCCAGGAGGTGGAAGTTGCAGTGAGCTGAGATCGTGCCACAGGCACTCCAGCCTGGGCAACAGGCTAAAACAAATAAAAATAATAAAAATAATAAAAATTATGCTAACACCAATAATAGCTGATGAGCATTTAAAAAAAAAAAAAAAAGGTTTGCAAATAATTTTTGTGATATCCACCACCACAGATAAGTAAAAATGTCCTCACATTCAAAGCGTTGGCCAGCACTGAATTTCTTAAATGCGCTGTGTCATTAACCAGCTTAGAACATTGCTAAGTGTATATTAAACTCTCAATTGTTACATTATTTCTTAATAACTATTATCTTTTAATTTTGTCTTATTTAGTAGGAAGCCTACTGAAATTCTGTTATTGAGATCTATCTATATATAAAAATGTGTGTTTCACACACACAAACACCTATGTAAGTTTTATATGTGTATAATAAATTCTTACTTAACTTTGCTGATAGGTTCTTGGAAACAGTAAGCAAAGCAACATATTAAGAAAACTAATTTTACCAGAGTTTAATTAATACAAGAGATATGTTTACATGACATATAGCAACATTGTTCATTTAAAGATGCAGTTTTCAAGAACCTATTTTGAACATAAAGTGAGGGCTTACTGTACATCTCTGTGCGACCTGGATTTTTCTGATAAATAAAAGTTGTATAACTTAATGTGTACAGTGTAATGATTTGATATGTATATACGTTGTAAAGTAAAATATAGTCAAGTTGATGAACACATCTATTACCTCAGGTAGATAACCAATTTTTTTGTAGTAAGAACACTTAAAGTCTACTGTTGTAGCAAATTGTAAGCATACATTACAGTGTTACTAACTATAAACAATGCTATTTTGCTGATCTAATGCTAATGTACTTTAGATTTTTCAGAGTTACTCAACTTATAACTAAAAATTGGTATTCTTTGAACATCTCCTTATTTTCCACCCTCAGGCACTAACAATCACCATTAATCAATGTTAAAGTTTTGTTTGTTTTGTTTTGTTTTTGAGACGGGGAGCCTCACTGTCACCCAGGCTGAAGTGCAGTGGCGTGATATCCACTCACTGCAAGCTCCGCATCTCGGGTTCACCCCATTCTCCTGCCTCAGCCTCCCGAGTAGCTGGGACTACAGGCACTCGCCACCATGCCCGGCTAATTTTGTTTTTATATTTTTAGTAGAGACAGGGTTTCACCATGTTAGCCAGGATGGTCTCTATCTGACCTCGTGATCCACCCACCTCGGCCTCCCAAAGTGCTGGGATTACAGGTGTGAGCCACTGTGCCCAGCCAATCAGTGTTAAAGTTGTTTAAGGTTATACTTAAGTTTTACAATTGTGTTTTCTATTACTGTGAAAAATGACACTAAAATTTTCACATTGAATATAGATAACTTATGATAATATGGTACTTTGACAATATTAGTTATTCTAATGAAATAGGTTTCTTTTTTTTGTTTTTTTTTTTTTTTTTGAGACGGAGTCTGGCTCTGTTGCCCAGGCTGGAGTGCAGTGGCCGGATCTCAGCTCACTGCAAGCCCCGCCTCCCGGGTTCACGCCATTCTCCTGCCTCAGCCTCCCGAGTAGCTGGGACTACAGGCGCCCGCCACCACGCCTGGCTAATTTTTTTTGTATTTTTAGTAGAGACGGGGTTTCACCATGTTAGCCAGGATGGTCTCGATCTCCTGACCTCGTGATCCGCCCGTCACGGCCTCCCAAAGTGCTGGGATTACAGGCTTGAGCCACCGCGCCCGGCCCGAAATAGGTTTCTATTTATTTGTGTCTACTGCAATTTCTGTCATTAATATCTTATTGTATTTAGTGTATACATATTTCATTGGTTAAATTTACTTTGATTACATTTTTTATATTTATACTATTGCAAATGAAAATTGTTTCTTTTTTTGTAAGGTTTGTTGTTACTATTTGGAAATGCAACAAATATTTTTATGTTGGGCCAGGTCCAGTGACTCATTTCTGTAATCCCAGTACTTTCAGAGGCCAAGGCTGGTGGATCACTTGAGCATAGGAGTTTAAGATGAACCTGGGCAACAGAGTATTAACTCCAAAAATCTGAGACGGGTCTCAGTTAATGTGGAAAGTTTATTTTGCTGGCCAGGCACGGTGGCTCATGACCGTAATCCCAGGACTTTGGGAGGCCGAGGCTGGTGGATCAAGAGATCGAGACCATCCTGGCCAACATGGTGAAACCCCATCTCTACTAAAAACACAAAAAATAGCGGGGCATGGTGGCACGCACCTATAGTCCCAGCTACTTGGGAGGCTGAGGCAGGAGAATCGCTTGATCCCAGGAGGTGGAAATTACAGTGAACTGAGATTGCACCACTGCACTCCAGCCTGGCGACAGAGCAAGACTCTGTCTCAAAAAAAAAAGGAAAAGAAAAAGAAAGAAAAAAAGTTTATTTTGTCAAGGTTGAGGACACATGCCCCTGACACAGCCTTAGGAAGTCTTGATGACATGTACCCAAGGTGGTTTGGGCACAGCTTGGTTTTATACATTTTAAGGAGACATGAGACATAAGTCAATCTATATAAGATGTACATTGGTTCCATCCTGAAAGGCAGGACAACTCAAGCAAGGGATGGGGTTTCTAGGTCACAGTACATGAGAGAGAGACTGCTGTATTCTTTTGAGTTTCTGATTTGCCTGTCCAAAGGAGGCAATCAGATGTCCATTTATCTCAGTGAGCAGAGGGATGACTTTGAATAGAATGGGAGGCAGGTTTGCCCTAGGCAGTTCCCAGCTTGACGGTTTAGCTTAGTGATTTTGGGGGCCCTAAGAGTTCCAAGATTTATTTTCCTTTCACAAGATTATGTATCCTGATGCTTTAATGAATACATTTATTGAGTTTTTGTTTATTTACTCTAGAGTTATATGTATATATATACACACATATATAGGCATGATTATATAATCTCCAAACAGCAGTAATGTTTTTATTTCTTTTCAAAAGCTGGAGAGCTTTGTTCAATCCTTTTCCTTGCCTAATTGTTCTCATACAAGTTTTTAGTAATATGCTAAGATAGAAGTTGTGGCCCTGGAGCAGGCCTGCAGATCTTGGCCTCAGCTGTGGTCTCTGAAGCAGCCCTGTGTCTGTACATTTGAAGGATCTAACAATGATTACAATTTGGCAGGTAAAGAACTCCTTTTGTTCTGTCCTCATGCTGATGGGATTACCTCTGCTTTTGATGGTTGTGTTACCAGAGATTTGGACAGTCATGAATTCTTTCTAGGCCCTGGAAAGATTAAATTTCCTTGAGGACATTATCTGCATGGCAGGCAGTAAGGTAGGGTTTTGAAGTTTGTCTGCATATGATAGGCCAAGTACCAGGTGTATGAATGGGTTTGGCTTCTACTGACTACTGGGGAACAGTTTTCACAGGTCTCTCTGAGTCCGTGAGTATGTACAACTGGCCATGGACTGTGACTGTGAGGGCTAGAACTGAGTCACATGGCTGCTGCAGGGACCATAGCTAAGGCCAAGATCTGTAGGCCTGCCTCCAGGGCCATGGCTGGGTGTGTCTCCTGGCAGTCTCTTGATAGGAAGGACCACTTGTGTACTGTAGCTGAGAGGAGTTTGAGACAGGTTGCAGAACTGCTTCAGCATCCTTAATAAGACCAAGCTTAGTGTACCATGTTTTGTCTGCAGCCATGTCTATGGGCTCTTGAGTTGGCCACCTGGGTGAGGGCCTGCTTTTTCCAAATACCCCTACTTGATTTTTGGCTCCACTGAGGTTTCACAATCCTAACCAAAGGCAAGTACCTTTCTACTTAGGTTTTCTGTGAGTTTACTACTTAACATATCTTATTTATTCTGTGAGTTTACTACTTAACATATCTTACCTAAGTGGAATCATACACTGTCACTTTGTTAGTGTCTTCACTTAAAATAATGGCTTTAAGATTTATCCTTATTGTAGCCTCTGACAAGATATTTTCATCTGAAGCTAAAGAATATTTCATTGATGTATAAGCCACATCTTTTTAAATCATTCATCTGTTAAGGGACATTTCAATTTTTTTTTCCTTTTTGACTTTTGTAAATGATATGGTTTGGATCTGTGTCCTCATTCAAATCTCATGTCAAATTGCAATCCCTAATGTTGGAGGTGGGGCCTGGTGGGAGGTGATGGGATGATAAGGTTGACTTCTCACGAATGGTTTAGCACCAGCCCCTTTGGTACTGTCTTTGCCATAGTGAGTTTGTTCTCCTGAGATCTCACTTTTTAAAAGCATGTGGCACCTCTCCTTTCACTGTCTCTTGCTCCTGCTCCCACCATGTGAGGTGACTCACTCCTTATTTGCTTTCTACCATAATTGGAAGCTTTTTGAGGCCTCGCCAGAAACAGAAGCTGCTATGCTTCCTGTACAGCCTGCAGAACCATGAGCCAGTTAAACCTTTTTCTTTAAAAAAAAAAAAAAAATTACCTAGTCTCAGGTATTTCTAGCAATGCAAGAATAAACTAAAACAGTGAATATTGCTGCAGTAAACATGGATGTGCAAATATTTCTGTCAGATACGCTTTGCATATTTTGAGTAAGATGCTCAGAAGTAGAATTAGTGGGTCATAGAATAACTTCATTTTTTTTTGGAGGAATCCCCTTACATTTTTTAGGGGGCTGGATCACTTTCTTCCTACCAACAATGCACAAGGGTTTCAATTCATCTACATTCTTTACATTTGTCATCTTTTGTTCGCTTGATGTTGGCCATTCTAATTAATACATGATAATACCTCATTGTGGTTTTGCTTTACATTTTTCTAAAGATTAAAAATTTTTCAATAATTGCTTGCTATGTGTATTTATTCTTTGGAGAAACATTTTCATCTGTTCATTTGTTAATCATGTTACTCTGTTGATTTTTTAGAGTCTATTCTGGGTGTTAATGTCTGTCAAATGTATACTTTTTACTTTTTTTTTTCTTAGTTGGGACTCTGACTAAATGTTAATTTTAATGTGCAGAGATAAATTTAATGTAGTCCCATTTTTCTGTGTTTTTAAATGTGTTACTCATGTAGTTGATGTTATATGCAAGAAAACATTGCCAAGACCAATGTCATAATCTTTCTTCCTGTATTTTCTTCTAAAAATTGTAGAGTTATGCTTCTTACATTTAAATATTTAATTTATTCAAGATAGTTTTTGTATATGGTTCAGGATTTTAAATTTTTATGAGTACACAGTAGCTTTATGTATCTATGGGTTACATGAGATATTTTGATGTAGGCATGAAATGCATAAAAATTATATCAGGATAAATGGGTATTCATTACCTCAAGTGTTTTTATAGACAACCTAACTACATTCTTTTTTTTTTTTTTTTGAGACGGAGTCTCGCTCTGTAGCCCAGGCTGGAGTGCAGTGGCCGGATCTCAGCTCACTGCAAGCTCCGCCTCCCGGGTTCACGCCATTCTCCGGCCTCAGCCTCCCGAGTAGCTGGGACTACAGGCGCCCGCCACCTCGCCCGGCTATTTTTTGTATTTCTTAGTAGAGACGGGGTTTCACCGTGTTAGCCAGGATGGTCTCGATCTCCTGACCTCGTGATCCGCCCATCTCGGCCTCCCAAAGTGCTGGGATTACAGGCTTGAGCCACTGCGCCCGGCCTGAATTTTTTTATTTCTTATGCCTCTAGAAACATTAAACGTAGAAAAGGGGTCTGTTAAGTGCATTTATGGGGTATACTTCTATTTGTGAAGGAGTTTGCAGCCAGCCTTATACATGGATAAGCTTATACTTTGATAAATAAAAGATGAAAGCCCAGTCAGCGTAAGAAACTTCAGTGATACATACACTGCCTCATAATCAGTCCAAAAACAAAACGTTGGTTCATTCCTGTTAACCCACACCATGGGTTAAAGAGAACATTGCCAGGAGGCCTTCACTCTTCTAGAAGAGCATCATTTGTTAGGCCCTTTTCCGTGGCTTAAAGTAAAAGAAGCAATGGTTAAAAAGGTATCCCTCATGATAGGCTCTATAGCAAATTCTACTGTAAAGGCTACAGTTATGCAGTAGACTTTAAATTCTTTTGTGAAAGTTATAATAGAATTGACTAAACAGAGAAGTACCTGTGCAGCTGCTGGCACTTGTGGCTTATGGAGAAATACATCAGATGAAGATTATAGACATTCACTGGTAGGGGATTAACAAATTGCTTAGTTAAGTAAGTAAACTCTTTATCTGGCTCATTCTTTGATTTATTTAATTTTACAAGGTTTGGTTAATGGAAACCTTGAGTAAGGAGCATACTGTGAACTCTTGGTGTTTTCCTCCCAATAGTCATAATAGTAGTCTCCCTGTGTGCTGTATTCTCTCAAAGGTTTAAATGCTTGCATGCAGCCATCTCTAGGATGTCATACGGTCTCTCTTCAACTATAATAACAGGAGCTAAAAGAAATGTGCAACCATGAGAACACCGTAACCTATAAATAATGTGCTGAGACCAGAAATCCAAAATGATGGTAACTGAGAGTGGCTCAAAGGCCCTAAATTTTGGACACACTGTAATCTAAGTGAGAACCTAACCAAAAAGGGGGAATTTTGTTTTGTTTTGTTTTGAGATGGAGTCTCACTCTGTCACCCAGACTGGCGTTCAGTGGTGTAATCTTGGCTCACGGCAACCTGCACCTCCCAGGTTCAAGCAGTTATTTGCCTCAGCCTTCCAAGTGACGGGGATTACAGGCGCCTGCCACCATGCCCGGCTAATTTTTTTATTTTTAGTAGAGATGGGGTTTCACCGTTTTGCCCAGGCTGATCTTGAACTCCTGACCTCGTGATCCACCTGCCTCAGCCTCCCAAAGTGCCGGGGTTACAGGCTTAAGCCACTGTGCATGGCCAAGGGGGAAGTTTTTAAACAAAATTCTGGGATGCCATTGTTTTGGACTAAGCTCATACACTAGGCCCCAACAGACCAAACCAAAATGGAGTTGTTTGTGCCAAGACTTTAAGGAAACACATAAATTCTAGAACAAACCAGGTTTTTTTTTTGTCCTGCAAATCTCTGTAACAAACATTCCTAACAGCATTGGTATCCACCCCCATTATATCTTTTAATCAAATACATTTGCTGTTGCATAGAGACCATCAAGTTTCAGATGATCATGCAATGAAAGCTCCAGCCAGTTCCAGGTGAAAACACACCCCTGGCCATCAAGAAACTACCCTGTCTCCACTAGACAGAACAGAGCAGGAGTACTGTGATCTCCGATAGGCGGGGACTACACCCCAAGCCAGCATAAAGCAGTTACAGAAAGAAAAAGACCATCGATCCCACTGCCTCCTATAAAGATTTATGAGGATCACATATCTTGGGGGAGATGAGGCAGGAAAACAGGGTCTGGAGGCAGGGACCATAAGGGCAATTCACACTTTAGCTATAACAGGAAATATCCTCTCCACAGGCGCTGTAAATAACTAACTTTACTTCACCCTCTCCATTTACATAGGGCATACCCAAAGTAACCAGTGGAATCCTCTAGGTGGTATTTAAGCTCCCAAAAATTCTGTAACCGGGCCTTTGAGCCCCTATGCTCGGGCTTGCACTTTGGAGTGTACTTTCATTTTCAATAAATCCTTTTATTCCTTCCTTGCTTTGTGCATTTTGTCCAATTCTTTGTTCAAGATGCCAAGGACCTGGACACTTTCTACCAGTAACAATATATTCCTGACAGCTTTGTCAAAAAGAAGTTTGCTGTAGTATGGATTTATCTCTGCATTCTCTCTACTGTTTTACTGATCAGTTTTATGCTGTTTTAATTATGGTAGCTCTGTTGTATCATTTAAATTCAAATACTATGATTCCTCCAGTTTCTTTTTTCGTACAACGGCTTTGGCTATTTTGAGTCATTTATGGTTCTGTCTACATTATAAGATTGTTTTTCCTATTTCTGTGAAGAATGTCATTCATGCTTTGACAGGAATTGCATTAAATCTGTAGATTGTTTTGGGTAGTATGAAAATTTTAATAACACTGATCTTTCCTATTCATGAACATAAAATATCTTTCCTTTTTTTTCTCTTGCTTAATTTCTTGCATTGATGTTTTATAGTATTCATCATAGAGATCCTTCACGTCTTTGGTTAAGTTCATTCCTGGTATTTAATTTGTGGCTATTGTAAATGGGATTACTCTCTTGGTTTGATTTTCACATTGTTCACTGTTGGCATGTAGAAACACTAATTTTTTAATCCTATATCTTGACTAAATGTTTGAGTTCTAATGGTGTTTTAGTGAAGTAGGTTTTTCAAATATAAGACCACATCATATGCAAAGTTCTTTTTTTGTGACAGATTTTTTTGTTTCTATATGTCTCTTTTGTCTGATATTGAAGGGGGCCAGCCCCTCCACAACCTGTGGGTGTTTCTCGTCAGGTGGGACGAGAGACTGAGAAAAGAAATAAGAGACAGAGACAAAGTATAGAGAAAGAAAAGTGGGCCCAAGGGACCGGCGCTCAGCATATGGAGGACCTGTGCTGGCACTGGCCTCTGAGTTCCTCAGTATTTAGTGATCATTATTATCTCTACCATCTTGGAGAGGGGGATGTGGCAGGACAATAGGGTAATAGTGGGGAGAGGGTCAGCAGGAAAACATGTGAGCAAAGGTCTCTGTGTCATAAATAAGTTTAAGGAAAGGTGCTATGCCTTGATGTGCACACACACCAACATCTCGGTGCAATAAAAAGCAGTATTGCCACCAGCATGTCTCACCTTCAGTCCTAAGGTGGTTTTCTCCTATCTCAGTAAATAGAACAGACAATTGGGTTTTACACCAAGACTTCGTATTCCCAGGGACGAGCAGGAGACATATGCCTTCCTCTTATCTCAGCCGCAAAGAGGCCTTCCTCTTTCACTAATCCTCCTCAGCACAGACCCTTTACGGGTGTCAGGCTGGGGGACGGTCAGGTCTTTCCCTTCCCACAAGGCCATATCTCAGGCTATCGCATGGGGAGAAACCTTGGACAATACCTGGCTTTCCTGGGCAGAGGTCCCTGTGGCCTTCTGCAGTGTAGTGTGTCCCTGGGTACTTGAGATTAGAGAATGGCAATGACTTTTAACAAGAATACTGCCTTCAAGCATTTTTTTTTTAAACAAAGCACATCCTGCATAGCCCTAAATCCATTAAACCTTGAGTCAACACAGCACGTCCTTGCAAGCACAGGGTTGGGGCTAGGGTTACAGATGAACAGCATCTCAAGGCAGAAGAATTTCTCTTAGTACAGAACAAAATGGAGTTTCTTATGTCTACTTCTTTCCACATAGACACAGTAACAGTCTGATCTCTCTTTCTTTTCCCCACAAATATAGCCACTCCTACACTTTTTTAGTTATTGGCATGGAATATTCTTTTTCATCTTTGAACCACTAATTCCCAGTGTGGGAATAATGATACCAATCCTTTCATGAGAATAGAGCTCTCATAACCTAATAGCTTCTTAAGGGGCTGACTTCTTCATTTTCTCACCATGGCAGTTAAATATTAACATAAATTTTGGAGGGACACTCAAACAATAGCAGTGTGTGTTTATTGGATAAGTAAATGTTTTTCTGTTTAAAGTGATTATTGACAAGAACTTATTACTGCTATTTTGTTCATTGTTTTCTGACCATTTAGTGGTTTCTATGTTTTAATTCTTTCATGCTTTCTTCCCTTGCATTTTCTTGAATTTTTGTTTTTGTTTTTGTTTGTTATATGCTTTAATTCTTTTTCTTTTGCGTGTATTTACTACCGTTTATTTTAATTTCCAAGAGACTTACGTAAAACATCTGATAGTTATAAAAGTCTAGTTTGAGATAACAATGTAACTTCTTTTTTTGTACAGATAGGGTCTTCCTTTGTTACGCAGGCTGTAGTGCAGTACATTCACAGCTCAATGCAGCCTTGACCTCCCCGAACTCAAGCAATCTTCCCATGTTACCCTCCTGAGCAGCTGGGACTACAAGCGCAAGTCTGGCTACTTTTTTTGGTACTCTATGTAGAGACAGGGTTTTGCCATGTTGCTCAGGCTGGTCTTGAACTCCTGGGCTCAAGCACTCCACCTGCCTTGGCCTCTCAAAGTGCTAGGATTACATGAATGAGACATCACACCCAGTGCTGCTTAAAAAAAAAAAAAAAAAAAAAAACTAGCTTTGTGAGATCCTTATTTTATTTTATTCTTGTATTTATTTTAGAGACAGAGTCCTGCTATATTGACCAGGCTGGTTTTGAACTCCAGATCTCAAGCAAAAGTTAACTTCTATGTGTAGAAATATTAAACAATTTTCCTTCCTTTAAAACACTATTTATGTCACCCTTTACATTTTTTTATATTGTGTACCTGTTAACAAATATACTGAAGCTATATGTGTTCTAATGCTTTTTTTGTGGCTTTTATGTCAGAGTTAAAAGTGATTTATGCTCCATAATTAGTTATATAGCCTTCTATGTATATATGTTTTCCAGTAAGATTTGTACTTTTATGTTTTCTTGCTGTAAGTTAGGATTCCATCCTTACAACTTGAAAAATTCTCTTTAACATTTTTTTGTAAGACAGGTCTAGTGATTATAAATTCCCTCAACTTATTTTTTGATCTGAGAATATCTTGATTGATACTTCATTTGTCAAGGACAGCTTCGTCAGGTGTAGTCTCCTTATTTGTCAGAGTTTTTTTCTTTTTCTCTGTTCATTTGCACTTTAAATATATGGTCTCACTTCTATGTGGCTTGCATTGTTTCTGCTGAGCAATTTACGGATAACTTTATGGATGTTCCCTTGTATGAGAAGAATCTCTTTTTCTTGCTTCTTTTCAGAATCTCCCATTGTCTTTGAATTTTTGGCAGTTTAATTATAATTGTGTCCTGGGCAATTTTTTATTAGGTTCTTCTTGCTACAGATATTTTGAGCCTCAGAAAACTGAATGTCTTCCAAGATTGGGAAAAATTTAACACATTATTTCTTTAAACAATTAAAAAAAAAGTTTTCTCTCTTTTGAACCTCCTAAAATATGTACCTTTTTATGGTTTATTATATAGTGTGGATCCCAAATGCTTTATTCACACTTTTATTTTTTAAAAAATTCTAATAAGAAACTTTCAAATGACTTAAGTTTGCTGGGGTGTTTTTTTTGTATAGCTGAGTCTCCTGTTAAAGCTTTCTCTTAAATTGTTTTTTCTTTTTTTTTTTTTATTATACATTAAGTTCTAGGGTACATGTGCACAATGTGCAGGTTTGTTACATATGTATTACATGTGCCATGTCGGTGTGCTGCACCCATTAACTCGTCATTTACATTAGGTGTGTCTCCTAATGCTATCCCTCCCGCCTCCCCCCTCCCCACAATAGGACCCGGTGTGTGATGTTCCCCTTCCTGTGTCCAAGTGATCTCATTGTTCAATTCCCACCTATGAGTGAGAACATGCAGTGTTTGGTTTTCTGTTCTTGTGATAGTTTGCTGAGAATGATGGTTTCCAGCTGCATCCATGTCCCTACAAAGGACACGAACTTATCCTTTTTTATGGCTGCATAGTATTCCATGGTGTATATGTGCCACATTTTCTTAATCCAGTCTGTCACTGATGGACATTTGGGTTGATTCCAAGTCTTTGCTATTATGAATAGTGCCGTAATAAACATACGTGTGCATGTGTCTTTATAGCAGCATGACTTATAATCCTTTGGGTATATCCCCAGTAATGGGATGGCTGGGTCAAATGGTATTTCTAGTTGTAGATCCTTGAGGAATTGCCACACTGTTTTCCACAATGGTTGAACTAGTTTACAGTCCCACCAACAGTGTAAAAGTGTTCCTATTTCTCCACATCCTTTCCAGCACCTGTTGTTTCCTGGCTCCGATGCACTTAACTGCAATATCAGCAGAAATCTCATCAGTCCAGAGATCCAATAGAAGAAGATATTTACCTCCCCAAATTAGTTTCTAATGACTGAAAGAGGTATTTGCTCCTTCAGATGCAAGGACATCCTTAATGGATCATGAAGGATCAGGCAAATATAACACTACCAAAGGAAACTAAAAATGCTCCAGTAACCAATTACAATAAAACACAGATCTAAAAAATGACTAACAAAGAATTCCAGATAATTTTAAAGCATCTCACCAGCCTGACCAACATGGTGAAACCCTCTTTCTACTAAAAATACAAAAATTAGCCAGGTGTGGTGGTGCACACCTGTAGTCACAGCTACTTTGGAGGCTGAGGCAAAAGAATCGCTTGAATCTGGAGGGTGGAGGTTGCAGTGAGTTGAGATCACCCCACACCACACTCTAGCCTCAGCAACAGAGTGAGACTGTCTAAAAAAATAAAATAAAAGCTCAGTAAGATGCAAAAGTACACAGATTACCAATTTTTTTTGCAACAATGCATGAACAAAATCACAATTATAATACAAAAAAACCCATTATAATTTATATATTGTTTTTATAAGATATATCAGAATATCTATTTTAAAATGAAATAATATTGTATATATATGTGACATTTTAAAAATCTGATACTAATCTGTAAAGGGACATTTGTGTTGTTTCCAGGAATTGTCTTTTGTAGATAATAATAGATGAACATGTGTGTGTAAATATCTATTTAAAGTCCTGCTTTAAATATTCTTGGGATATTTTGGATACAATGATGTAGTACCATGTATATTTTCAGATGTTTGTTTCCTGAGCCTTCCAAAAAATGATTGCCAAGACCAGTGCGTGAAGCCTTTATCATATACTGTTAGATTTCATATATGTGTAAGATCATGTGGTACTTGTCTTGGTGAATCTGGTTTATTTCACTTAATGTAATGGCCTCCAGGTTCATCCACACCCTTGCAAATATCAAACTTTTATTGTCTTTTGTAACTGAATAGTATTTTGTTGTGTATCTGTACTAGATTTTCTTTATCATCTGGTTTTCAATAATTGGATTGATTCCATATCTTAGCTATTATAAATAGTATTGTAATAAACATGGGAGTCTCTTTGACATACTGATGTTGTTTTTTTAGCTACAAAGAAAATAGAACTTTTATATGCTCCAGCAATTGTGTTTAATTAAAAAACTAAAAATAGAACTAACATGCTTCAGCAGTCCTGTTTTATTAAAAAATAAATAGAACTAACATATGACCCAACAATTTGAATTTGGTGTGTTTGTGTGTAGTCATCAATGTTTTATTGTCTAGGTGATGAGTCAAAGAAACAGTCTAAATTATCATATATTGATTATTTAAATATGTTATCCTGTGATGCTTTTTTTCCTGTAATGGCTGTACTAACTTACAGTTTTACAACTGTATTTGTTTCCTTTTCTATACATTCTCACTAACAATTGTTAGTCTTTATTTATTTATTTATTTATTTGAGATGGACTCTTACTCTGTCACCCAGGCTGGAGTGCAGTGGTGTGATCTTGGCTCCCTGCAACCTCTGCCTCCTGGGTTCAGGCAGTTCTCCTGCCTCAGCCTCCCAAGTAGCTGGGACTACAGGCGTATACTGCCATGTCCGGCTAATTTTTTTTTGTATTTTAGTAGAGACGGGGTTTCATCATGTTGCTCAGGCTGGTCTCGAACTCCTGAGCTCAGGCAACCTGCCCATTTTGGCCTCCCAAAGTGCTAGGATTACAGGTGTGAGACCCCACGCCCAGCCAGTCTTTTCAATTACAGTCTTTTCAATTACAGTTGTTCTCACTGGAGTAATGTTTTTTATTGTTGTTGTTGTTATTGTTGTTTTTTGTATTGTTTTGTTTGTTTTGTTTTGTTTGAGACAGAGTTTTGCTCTAGTTGCCAAGGCTGGAGTGCAGTGACATGATCTCAGCTCACTGCAACCTCTGCCTCCCAGGTTCAAGTGATTCTCCTGCCTCAGCCTCCCAAGTAGCTGGGACTACAGGTGGCCCATACTGTGCTCATTCTGCCTTTTTAGTAGAGATGAGGTTTCACCATGTTGGCCAGGCTGGTCTTGAACTCCTAACCTCAGGTAATCCACCCACCTCAGCCTCCCAAAGTGCTGGGATTACAGGCGTGAGCCACCGTACCTGGCTGTGATGTGGTATTTTATTGTGGTTTTGATTTTAATTTCTCTGAGAATTAGTGACATTGAGCATATTTGCATGTCCTTTTTGGCCATTTGCATTTCTTCTTTTGAAAAATGTCTGTTAAGGTCTCTTGCTTGTTTTTAAGTTGTGTGTTATTTTTGTTTTAAGTTTGTTAAAAATCACTTGGCTCTAGGCTCATGAATTTATTATTGGGCTCACTGGATACTGTCCTCTGTCTATTTTTATGCCAGAACCATGCTCCTTTGCTTACTGTAGCTTTATAGCATATTATGGAGTCGGGTAGTGTGATGTCTCCAGCTTTATTCTTTTTACTCAGGATTTCTTTAGCTATTTGGGGGTCTTTGATGGTTCCCTATAAAGTTTAAGCTTGTTTTTTCCATTTCTTTGAAAAAAGTCATTGGTATTTTGATAGAGATTGCATTGAATCTGTAGATCACCTTGGGTAGTATAGCGAATTTCTTAATATTTTTTTCAATTCATGAGCATAAAATTCTTTCAGTTTTTCATGTCTTTTTCAGATTTTTATCAGTGATTTATCATTTTCATTGTAGAGTGTTCAGCTTTTTAATGACGTTTGCTGCTAGACATCTCTTTTTTATTGTGGATGCAAAGCAGCATTTGGCAAAACTCAACATGCATTTGTGACTTAAGAAACTCAATAAATTAGGTATAGATGTAGCTCAACACAATAAAGGCCACAATTGACAAACCTATCACTGAACAAATCTGTATACTGAACAGAAATCTATATACTGACAAATCTATATACTAAACAGAAAAAAAAAGCAGAAAATGTTTTATTTGAAATTTGGGACAAGGTAAGGATGTTATTTGATATTGTAATTGTGTATGACAATATTCAACTGTGTACACTGTAAGACAGTGATATGGTTTGATTGTGTCCCCACCCAAATCTCATCTTGAATTACAGCTTTCATAATTCCCATGTGTTGTGGGAGATAATTAAGTCATGGGGGCAGTCTCCCCCATACTGTTCTCATGGTGGTGAATAAGTCTCAGGAGATCTGATAATTTTATAAGGTTTCCCCTTTTGTTTGGCTCTCATTCTGTCTTGCCTCCCACCATATATGACATGACTTTTGGCTTCTGCCATGATTTTGAGGCCTCCCTAGCCACATGAAACTGTGAGTCCATTAAACCTCTTTTTCTTCATAGATTACCCAATCTCAGGTATGTCTTTATCAGCAGTGTGAAAATGGACTTCTGCAGTAAATTGGTACCAGTAGAGTCAGGAACTTCACCCAAAAATGTGGAAGTGACACTGGAAGTGGGTAACAGGCAGAGGTTGGAACAGTTTGGAGGGCTAAGAAGGAGACAGGAAAATGTGGGAAAGTTTGGAACTTCCTAGAGATGTGTTTAACCAAAATGCTAATAATGATATGGACAATGAAATCCAGTCCAAGGTGCTCTCAGGTGGAGATGAGGAACTTGGGAAATGCAGTAAAAGTGTCTCTTGCTATGTTTTAACAGAAAGACTGGTGGCATTTTGCCCCTGCACTAGACATCTATGGAACTTTGAACTTGAGGGAGATGACTTAGAGTATCTGGTAGAAGAAATTCCTAACCCATAAAGCATTCATGAGGTGACTTGGGTGCTGTTAAAAGCATTCAGTTTTAAAAGGGAAACAGCATAAACGTTCAGAAGTTTTTTAGCCTGATGATGTGATAGACAAGAAAAACCTATTTTCTGAAGCGAAATTCAAGCTCACTGCAGAAATTCACATAAGTAATGAGGAGCCAAATGTTAATCACCAAGACACTGGGGAAAATGTCTCTAGGGCATTTCAGAGAACTTTGTGATAGCTTCTCCAATCACAAGCCCAGAGGCCTAAGAGAGAAAATAATTTTATGGGTTGGGCCTAGCCCCGCCTTTCCTAGGGCATTGGTTCCCTATGTCCCAGCTACTCTACCCATAGCTAAAAAAGCTCAAGGTACAGCTTAGACCTTGGCTTCAGAGGGTCCAAGCCCCAAGGCTTGGCAGGTTCCATGTGGTCTTGAGCCTGCAGGTACACAGAAGTCAAAAATCGAGGTTTGGAAACCTCTGCCTACATTTCAGAATATGTATGGAAATGCCTGACTGTCCAGGCAGAAGTTTGCTGGAGGGTTGCAGCCCTCATGGAGACCTTCTAGGGCAGTGCAGAAGGGAAATGTGGGGTTGGAGCCCCCACACAGAGTCCCCACTGGGGCACTGCCTAGTGAAGCTGTGAGAAGCAGGACTACTGTCCTCCAGACCCCAGAATGGTAGATCCACTGTCAGCTTGCACCATGCACCTGTAAAACCCACAGGCACTCAACACCAGCCCATGAAAGCAGCCAGAAGGCTGGTTGTACCCTGCAAAACCACAGGGGTGGAGCTGCTCAAGATCATGGGAACCCATTTCTTGCATCAATGTGACCTGGATGTGAGACATGGAGTCAAAGGAGATCATTTTGGAGCTTTAAGATTTGACTGCCCTGCTGAATTTTGGCCTTGCATGGGGCCTCTAGCTTCCTTGTTTCGGCCAATTTCTCTTATTTGGTATGGGTGTATTTACCCAATGCCTGCACCCCCATTGTGTCTAGAAAATAACTGACTTGCTTTTGATTTTACAGGCTCATAGGTAGAAGGGACTTACTTTCTCTCAAATGAGACTTGACTGTGGACTTACGAGTTTAACCTGAAATGAGTTAAGACTTTGGAGGACTGTTGGGAAGGCATAATTTGTTTTGAAGTGTGAGGACATGAGATTTGGAAAGGGCCAGGGGTGAAATGATAGGGTTTGGCTGTGTCTTCACCCAAATCTCATTCTGAATTGTAGCTCCCATAATTCCCATGTGTTGTGGGAGGGACCCAGAGAGAGAGAATTGAATCGTGGTGGTTTTTGCCATACCGTTTTACAGTAGTGAATGACTCTCATGAGACCTGATGGTTTTTATAAGGGGTTTCCCCATTTGTTTGGTTCTTATTCTCTTTTGTCTACCACCATGTAAGATGTGCCTTTCACTTTCTACCTCCCACAATGATTTTGAGGCCACCCCAGCCACATGTGACTGTGAGTCGATTAAACCTTTCTTTCTTTGGGTATGTTTATCAGTAGTATGAAAATAGAATAATACAGTGTGGAGCACAAGTCAAATATGCATCAGTGATATATCTATTTCCAATATAAGTCTCTGTGTTTGTTTATCTGTATTTGTATTGTTCCTGCATTGCTTGTAAGTTGTATACTTGTTCTGTTTGTGTGTATACAGTGGTCGTTTTACCCTGTCTAGGTGAGTTGTCATTGAAATACTTCTAATTTTACCCTCTATTTATTTGTAAGTTTTATTTTTATGTGTGGGAGAAGCACTTTTGTGATTAGAGGATAATTTCAAAAGCTATCCTACCTCTGTATCTGTTTTAGATATCACTATTTTTAATTGTCAAAAAAACAAACTTTACAATCTTAAAAATTTTTAATACTCAGTTTAGTCATATTATATTGACATTGTTGTGCACTGTATCTCTAGAATGTATCTAGCAAAGCTAAAACTCTACACATTAAGCAACTATGTATTTCTGTTTTCTGGCACTTTACAAAAACAACTGCATTCTATTTCAGATTCAGACTGTTTTAGATATCTTATGTAAGTTGATTCATATAGTTTCTGTCTCTTTGTGGCTGACTTATTTCATGTTGCACAATTTCATTAAGATTTATTTTTATTTCATTAGATTTTTTTTCTTCTAAAAAACTAATATTAATATTTCAAATTACATTTATCCATCTGATGAGACATTTGCATTACTTTCATTTATTTGCTTCATTAACAATGCTGCAGTAACTATGAGTGTACAAATTGCTCCTCTTGATCATGTATATGAGAGTTTTTATTTGTGCTGGATTTAATCTTATGGATCTAGCTGTTCAGCTTATACCCATACTAAATTGTTTTAATTTTTAGCTTTATACGTGTTTTGAAATCAGGAGCTGTGATGCCTCCAACATTGTTGTTTTTCTTTTTCTTTTCTTTTTTTTTTTTTTTTAAGACAGTTTCACGCTTGTTGCCCATGCTGGAGTGCAGTGGTGCAATCTCAGCTCACCGCAACCTCTGCCTCCCAGGTTCAAGTGGTTGTCCTGCCTCAGCCTCCTGAGTGGCTGGGATTACAGGCATGTGCCACCATGCCCAGCTAATTTTGTATCTTTTAGTAGAGATGGGATTTCTCCATGTTGGTCAGGTTGGTCTTGAACTCCCAACCTCAGGCGATCCACCCACCTCAGTCTCCCAAAGTGCTGGTATTACAGGTGTGAGCCACCGCACTGAGCCTTGTTGTTTTTCTTATTGAAGATCGTTTGGCGCTATACTGTCTCTTGAAATTTTATCTAATTTTAGGGTTGCTGTTTCTATTTCTGGAAAAACTCAATTTGAAATTTGACAGAGATTGCATTTAATCTGAATATTACATTCAGCAGTCCAGACAGCTTCATAATATTAAATATTTTAAACGTTGAACAAGAGCAAGCTAAAGAGTATGTTTTTTACTTTCTATAATTATGTAAGATTTTCCGTTTTTTTTTTTTTTAATTCTACTGTCTTTCCAGTTTGATCATAAAAAGTAATCTGTAAAATTTTAATTTAAAAAAATTTGTTAAGGGTCTTTTTGTGGTCTAACCCATGGTTTATCAAGAAGACTTTTGTATGAGCTATTGAGAAGGTTGTGTATTCTGCTGTTGTTGAGCAGTGTTTTCTACAATTCTGTAAGGCATAATTTTTTAATACTGCTTTCAAGTCTTCTGTTCCCTTATGAATATTGTCTTTTTGTTTTATTCATTACCAAAATTGGGATATCAAAATATCCTAGTATAATTGTATTGCTTTGTATATCTTGCTTTACTTTTGTCAGTATTTGCTTTATATATTTGAAACGCTATTGTGAGTTACACACACACATTAATATATATATATATACATACATTTGTCGTAGGTTTCCAGTAAATGAACATTTTTATTACTGTTTAATGTCCTTTGTCTCTTATAAGCTTTTAGTTAAGGCATATTTTATGAAATAGGACAGTTTTTCACTTAAGATGCACTTTGTGTAATATAATTTTGACCTCTTTGGTCATTTGCATGAAATGTCTTTTTTCATCTTGTCTCCTTTAATCATTAGATTTTAAGTGACTTGTAGAAAAGCAGGTTGGATCTTTTTTTTAATTGTTAAAATTTTTTTATTCGATGCATGTATTTTGAATGGAAAGTTTACTTCATAAATATTTAAATAATTTGCTGAAATAGAAAGGCTTACTAATGTTATTTTATTGTTTTACTTGATAATTTTATCTTCATCCCTTATTTTCTGTCTTCCTTTGTGTCTTTTTGATTTTTGTATTGACAGGCCCTTCCTACTTTTTCAGTATCTCTAAAGATCCTTTTTTATTTGGTATCTTGGGAATTACATAAAATTTCTTAAATTTAAAATAACATATTTTAAACTGGTAAAAATTTAACTTTACTTGCACATTGAAATTCTTCCTCATTACATCTGCCCTCAACCTTATTATTGATGTCACTAACCATATTTTTCATTTTGCATATTAACAGTTTATGATTACTTTTTTTTTTTTGCTTTTATCTTTCACATTTTGGAGAATAATTAAAATGTTTTCTGTGCTATCATGATAATGGCATAGAACTTTATATTTTTGTATGTGCATATCTTTCCCAGAAAATTATGTTTTCATATGATTATGTTTTGTTTTCTTGCATTATATTATTTTCAGTGAAAGATACTTGCTTTAGCTTTTTTAAAATTTTATTTATTTATTTATTTTGCAAGGCAGATGTAGTGCTAATATACTTTTTCAGCATTTGGTTATCTTGAAAGGTCTTTACTTTTTCTTCATTTTTAGGACAGTTTTGCTAGTTATATTATTCCCCTTAGAAGCTATTTTTCTTTTCTTTTCTTTTTTTTCAAGATGGAGTCTTGCTTTGTCACCCAGGGGCACAATCTCAGCTCACTGCAACCTCTGCCTCCCGGGTTCAAGTGATTCTGCTGCCTCAGCCTCCCAAGTAGCTGGGACTACAGGCACATGCCACCACACCCGGCTTTTTTTTTTTTTTGGTATTTTTAGTAGAATGGGGTTTCACCATGTTGGCCAGGATGGTCTCGTGATCTGCCCGCCTCGGCCTCCCAAAGTGCTGGGATTACAAGTGTGAGCCACCATGCCTGGCCGAAGCTTTTTTTTTTTTTTTTCAGCACTTTATATTACAAATTCCCTGACATCTGAATTTTTTTTTTGACAGATTCACTGTTTATCTTGTAAGACTACACTTATAAATGACACATCACTTTTATAACTCCTAAGATTCTCTTCTTGTCTTTGACTTTTGAAACTTTGCTTATATGTGTCTTGTCATAAATCTCTGTGTGTATCCTAGTTAATAAGTTTGTGGAGCATCTTCAGTTTTTACATCCTTTTTTTACTTTTGAAAATGTCTCAGTCATTATTGTATTTTTCACCTTCATGACTTTTGTTTTTTATATTTTTAATGTTTTCATTGATACTCTTATTTTTCCAATTTTATAAAATGTATGTGTTTCTATTTCACTCATTGAGCATTATTCAGGTTAAAATTTTAAAATTTGAATATCTTCATTATTTATAGTTGTTTTCTGAAAATTTTCAAATTTTTAAATTGGGCCATGTTGCCCTTTTTGCCTACATTGTAACATTGTTATTTGAACATTAACTAAAAGCTATTTGTCACAGTCTTTACAATGTTGCCTTGTCCTGACATAGTCTGAAACCAGTTGTCTTTGATAGAGATTATGGGAGCCTCCCATACATGTTGTAAGGATGTGTCTTGTCTAGAATTCTGTGTTTATTCTTCAGTTAAAAGAGTTCACTCATGTTTCTTCTTATGGTCTCTAATCATTTGCTCTACCTGTTCCCTGTGTTTAGCACAGCTGTCTGCTCATGAAACATTTACCTTTGATCTCAGCAGACTCACCACCATTTCTTTCAGCACCCTGTAGTATTGGAGACAGAAACCAGTTTTTGTAATAATTTCCAAAAGCCAGAAGAAGGACTATGTATGTCACTGTTTTTCCTCTATTAAGCCAGGTGTTGGCAGTTTACTCCTAAGGGCACAATGCTGTATTTGTGGGGAGGAAGAGCTGCAGTGGGTAAATGTAACACACTTTTTCTTCGTGTTTTATGTGGCTTTTGGCATTGTGCTTACCTGAGGCATTGCACACAGTTAACTCATTTATAGATTTCACACAAAGGCGTTTTTGTCAGTGTATTTTTGTTATGTATGTCTGTAAAGAAATTATGTCCTGTGGTATTTACTGAGCATCTTACTGATGTACTTTGTATAATTTTATATATTAGATTTGTAATTTTATATATTAGATTTGTAAAGTATATTTATTTACTTACTTGTTTATTTATGTATTGAGACGGGGTCTCGCACTGTCACCTTGCCTGGAGTGCAGTGATGTGATCTCGGCTGATGGAAACCTCTGCCTCCCAGGTTCAAGGGATTCTCCTGCCTCAGCCTCCCAAGTAGCTGGGATTATAGGCATGCACCATCATTCCCAGCATATTTTTTTTTTTTTTGTATTTTTAATACAGATGGGGTTTCACCATGTTAGCCAGGCTGGTCTCGAACTCCTGACCTTGTTATTTGTCCACCTCGGCCTTGGAAACTTCTGGAATTACAGGCATGAGTCACCACGCTTGGCCTTTATAGTATATTTACACGAATCTAGTAAGTGGGATAATTTGTTATTTTTATTTCTTTCAGCTGTGTGTTCTCATTTCACCCAAGACCTTTGGACAGTGCAGGGCATAGAAGATTCATTCCACAAACTTATACAAAAAGGACATGAGAAACGTGGACATGAGAATTTAAAATTAAGAAAAACTTGTAGAAGTGTGAATGAGTGTAAGGTGCAGAAAGGTGGTTATAAAATGGAATTAACCAATGCTTATTAACTACCCGGAGCAAAATAATTCAATGTAATATATGTGTTGAAGTTTTTCATAAATTTTCAAATTCAAACAAACATAAGGTAAACTGGAGAGAAAACCTTTAAATGTAAAGAATGTGGCAAATCATTTCACGTGCTCTGACACCTAACTCAACACAAAAGAATTCATACTGGAGAGAACTCCCACACATATGAAGAATGTGGCAAAGCCTTTAATCGGTCCTCAATTCTTACTAAACATAAGAGAATTCATGCCAGAGAGAAACCCTACAAGTGTGAGGAATGTGGTAAAGGCTTTACTCGGTCCTCACACCTTACTAAACACAAGAGAATTCATACTGGAGAGAAACCATACATATGTGAAGAATGTGGTAAAACTTTTAACCAATCCTCAACCCTTAATTTACATAAGAGAATTCATTCTGGACAAAAATGTTACAAATGTGAAGAATGTGGTAAAGCCTTTAAGTGGTCCTCATCCCTTAATGAACATAAGAGAATTCATGCTGGAGAGAAATCCTTCTCATGCGAAGAATGTGGCAATGTCTTTACTACATCCTCAGACTTTGCTAAACATAAGAGAATTCATACAGGAGAGAAACCCCACAAATGCGAAGAATGTGGCAAATCCTTTAATAGGTCCACAACCCTTACGACACATAAGAGAATCCATACTGGAGAGAAACCCTACACGTGGAGAATGTGGTAAAGCCTTTAATTGGTCCTCAACCCTTAATGTACACAAGAGAATTCACTCTGGAAAAAATCCCTACAAATGTGAAGATTGTGGCAAAGCCTTTAAAGTGTTTGCAAACCTGCATAATAATAAAAAAATTCATACTGGAGAGAAACCCTACATATGTACACAATGTGGCAAAGCCTTTAAATAGTCCTCACACCTGAATAAACATAAGAAAATTCACACTGTAGATAAACCCTACAAATGTAAAGAATGTGGGAGTACTTTTAAGCAGTATTCCAACCTTCCTCAACATAAGAGAACTCATACTGGAGGAAAATTTTAGAAATGTAAAGCATGTGGGAGCTTTTAAGTCTTCCTCAATCTTTTATAATCATAATTCATACTGGAGAGAAACTCTACATATGTGAAAAATTTGGCAAAGCTTTTAACCACAACTCAATCTGTTCTAAACATAGGAGAAATGGTATTGGTGAGAAGCCATAGAAATATGAAAAGTGTAGAAAAGCCTTCAAATGCTTGTCACATCTTACTATTTATAATTCCTACAGAAGAAAACCCCTAGGAATATTAAAAGTGTTGGCAAAACTTTTAACCAATGCTCATATCTCTTAGCACATGATAGCATTTATGCTTGAGAAAAATTGTACAAATATGGAAAATGTAGAAGAGCCACTAATGCCTACTCACGTGTTACTAAATATCAGAGAGTCTGTACTTAATAAAAGCATTATAAATGTAATGTTTGTTGAAAGACCTATTAGAAAATACAGGTCTTAAAAGTGAAGAAGAGTATTCTGAAGACGGACAATACAAATAGTAAGATGGTTGTTGTACCTATACTTGCATCATGGGTCTTATTGTGCATATTTCGTACTAGAAGAAAACCCTGAAGCACTTGCCCAAAATTTCTTCAACATTGGAGAATTTATATTGGAAAGAAATTTTACAAATATAATAAATTTGGAAAAGCATTTGTTCAAAAACTGTAGCTTAAAAAATACCAGAGGGTTTATACTAGAAGATATTTTGTAGATGCGTTAAATATGAAAAGATATTCAGTCTAAAATTAAGACTAAATGTCAGAATATTTACAGTAGAAAGAAGAAGGCATTAACACTTGAAACATTACAGTAAATCAGTGTTAAGTATAAAAAAATTCCAAAGCCGAAACTGTTAGATAATTTCTTTGTATATAAGTTGAAAAGGAGTAGATTTTTGAAGTTATTCCATTGAAATTATACTTTTTTACTTGAAAAAGTTATAGATTTTTTGAAAAGCAAATTCAACTCTAAAATTTATTCATACTGATTCAACTTATTGTTTATATGAAAGCGTGTGATGAGTTGTTGCATCAGAGGTATGAGTGATTCTTTTTAGGTGGGCATCATTCATGAACTTTTCCATGAATGAGTAAGGACATTGAAAGATGCATGAGATGATGTTTGCATCTTTGTGGTTGACTTATATCATTGCGTGATTCGTGAGGTACATGTTCAGAGTAATATTCTTCTGCATTATAGTGAGAGAAAAACAATCTGAATTTTAGTAATAAATTGTTTTACCAATTGTACATTTAGGTAATAAAATACAGTAAATTTTAAAATTATCTTTTAAGATTGTGTGTGAACTTAATTTTTAAATTCAACAAAATTGCTAATGTGTTGAAATTACTGTGTCTGGAATGAAGTGTTATTATGCCACAACTCTCACCTATCCCACCTTACTCAAGGGTATAGGTAAAAAATGGTAACAGTATACTTTTAGTAACATAGTTTAATGACATTTCTAGCAATCTCTTTTTCCAGTGGCTTTAAACAGCAAATAAATTGAAGAATATTGTTCTCATGTTAAATTTTTATTATTTTTCTTATTTAAATTTATTTTTAAAAATTTATGTGGGTACATGGTATGTGTATATATTCATGGCATATATGGGTTACTTTGATACAGGCATACAACATGTAATCACATCAGTGTAAATGAGTTATTCATCACCTCAAGCATTTATCCTTTGTATTACAAACAATCCAATTATACACTTTATTTTTAAATGTACAATTAAATTATTTTTTATTACAAGTAATTTTATGGTTGTATTCAGTATTATATCAGAATATAATGTAGACATTTCTGTGTCCTGAATACATATTTTTTTAAATGTTCCATATTTTTCTTTGGACATGTGGCTTCTCTTCTGGCAAACACATACAGACTTTTAGTTTTGATTTACATGGAGATAAATATATAAATGTATTGCTCTAAGATAAACCTTAGGTATAAAAAATTATAGAACAAGCAATTGTGTTTGGAAATTTGTACCTATTTTCCAAAGAAAATAGCAACGTTGGGACAAAAAATATTCTTTTAATAATATGTATAACTGATTAGAAACATAAAAACCTAAAATATTCTGGAAACAAATCTATACTATCTTCTTTGTATTTAATTAATTACTGTAAAATCTAATGGATCATTGTTGAGAATCTCCTTGTGCAAATTACCTGTTTTGTCTGGTACTCATGCTAGTGATACAATTCACTTGTTTCTCATAGTTTTTTGTTTTAGCTTCATTAAGTATTTATTGTGTGAGCTGGTCAGAAATTGTAAGAATGATTTTTATAAAATTTAGTAGAGCACACAAAATAAATTTAAGATGTTCACAATGTGTGTATTAAGTAATATTTAGTTAGAACATTTTGTTTAATTGGGGAACCATATATAAGCTGTTTAGTTATTGTTCCTTTCACTTTTTATAATTGACATAATTGAGTTTATTGGGCCAATTCAAGTAAGTACTGGGAACACTTTATAAGTTATGAGGATGTTTTGATACATAATTGCAATGAACAAACATAAGAAAGTGAAGGGTGTGTAATAGATGCTCCATAATTAGGTACAAATATTTTTCTGGAGTTTATTTGTAGGTCCAAGTAAGAGATTGAAAATATCTGTGGTGAAGAAATGGTATTAATTCTGCATGTTAAGAGGACATTTGTTCCCAGGCTGTAAAAGTGAATCATTCTGAATTTAAATAAGATTTCGGTGTTTATATTCTAATTATCTTCAGTTTTTTGTTTGTTTTTTTTTTTTTTGATGTCTTTATGTGTTCATCCTCAGCTGTGTGTACCTCACAGCCCTTCTCCTGATTTGTGTTATGGCTACAGTTTTTTCACTCTTCTCTTCATGCCATGTAATTTCACATGGATTTTCTAGGTTCTCATGAAAAGTTTGGATTTTTTTTAATGTGGTAAATTATTGTTTTTAAGTGGGGTGTTTGTATAGTTTATCAATGCAACATTTATATTACTTAAGAGTCATTTACTGTTCACATGTAAAAGGATTCAGTCAGTCAGCATTGTTTTTCTCTGTAAAAGAAAAATTTTATGAGATTCTAAACAAAGTGTGTTAAATGAAACATAAGCTAGAATAGGTAAAGCATTAGTATGGGTGGATTGCATATTATAACTACCATATGAAGAAACTCATCCAAATTTTGAAATCTCTTAGAAGAAAATATGTCTTAGAAATAAATTTCTAGGCCGGGCAAAGTGGCTCACGCCTGTAATCCCGGCACTTTGGGAGGCTGAGGCAGATGGATCACCTGAGGTCAGGAGTGCAAGACCAGCCTGACTGACATGAAGAAACCCCATTTCTACTAAAAATACAAAAATTAGCCAGTTGCGATGGCAGGTGCCTGTAATCCCAGCTACTTGGAAGGCTGAGGCCGGAGAATTGCTTGAACCTGGGAGGTGGAGGTTGCAGTGAACTGAGATGGCAACACTGCACTCCAGCCTGGGTGAGAGACCGAGACTCAATCTCAAAAGAAAGAAATTTCTTGGTGACTTAGTGATATGTGAAATATTTTACATTAATTTTCTATGACATAGCAAAACGTATTTTGTTATGCAAAATAGTCTATATTCTATATTTATTATAAAGTATATACATGGTGACTGTAGTCACCATGTTGTACAATAAATTTTCTGAACTTCTCCTAGTCAACTGTACTTATGTATTATTTTACGGACATCTCTCCAAATGCCTCTTTTTTCCTAAATAACCAAGCATCCAGTAACCAGCATTTGCTGTCTGGCTTATTTCACTTAGCATAATATCCTCCAAATTTATCCATATTGTTTCAAATGACAAGATTTTTTCTCTTTTATTGCTGAATAGTATTTCATTGTAACACATTTTTAAAAATTTAAATAAGTAATCATTTATTGCTTGAAAAACTCATGTAATGAAAATACATTTGCGTTAAAGCATGTATTAATGTAATTCAGCGTGTAAAATTTTATTAATCATAGCTAATTTGTACCAAACACTAACGAAAACTCTATGTGTGTTAAGGAAGGTAAATTCTCAGTGGTGGAATTGTAGGTTATTTTAATTTGCTTTATTGAATAGTTTTTTACTTCCTAATTTTTGGCATTGTGTCTTTTAATTAAAATAAAACATCATATATGTTTTAACCTTGCCTTTATTTGTATATACATGTTAAAAGAAGTAAGAAAGAAAGAACAAAAGAAAGGGAGAAAAAAAGAAACAAAAAGTAAGAATTTAAAAAATGAAAGACAGGAAGAAAGGAAGCAGAGAAAAAAATAAAATTTTAAAAGTGCTATAAATTAGAGCCAAGAAAGCATCTGGATAGTTAATCACTGTTTTGCTATACAAGGCCCAAGCCAGCAGGGCCTCCTGGGAAAGACAGAGATACTGGAGACTGCAAATCATTCCTAAACATTTTCCATTTTTATCGCTTTTCATTCATTGTGTAAGTTACTACACTTTTTTTGTCAGCTGAAACTAATTCCGGTTGTCTAACAATATTTCACTTTATTATAATCCAGATTCAAAGAATAAAAATGAAAGTGTTTTCTAGGCTGGTTGTTTCTTTGTAAATTAGGCAGAATGATCAGTCTAGACAAGAATCATTTATTAGCATTCTGAACAGGGATCCTGGCCAAGAGAAGGAATTCTCCAGAAAGGAACCAGGGATCTCAGTATAAGAAAAACTCTTGGTCGGTTGCAGTGACAATCACAAGCAATTTCACTCTGACCAGATGAGACTCTGGCTGGCAGTGTGGAAAAAGAGCCCAACTTTGGGGGAATCAAACCAGGACCTTCCAGATATTCATTCATTTACCAAGAAAGCATTACTGATGTAAAATTATGTGCATCACCCTGTGTTTAGGGCAATAAAAGTTAAATAAAAACGCATAATGCATATCCACCCTTCTGGAAACACATTGGGTGCCTCTGTAGGCCTGCATTTGGTGTTGCCATTCTGAGGAATGTGGTGATATTATTGTGGTTTTAGTAGCATTTCCTAACGAGTAATAATATTGAAACATTTTACATGCCACTTAGAATTTGTCTATTCAAACGCTTTATTCGCGTTGCATTGGTAAATTATTGTATTATTATTAAATCATAATAATTCTCTTAATATATTTATTCCTAGACCCAAATCAGTTTTAAAACTTAAAATATGTTTTGCCATTAGGTAGTTTGTCTTTTGTATTCATTATGCTTCTGTTCAAAAAGCAAATGTTTTTCTCTTTCATGAAGTAATATTCTTTATTTTTCTCTCGTTTTGAACACTGCAGCCTCAATCTCCTCTCCTGAGGAGCTGGGACTACAGGCCTGTGCCCCAATGCCCAGCTTTATTATTTTTTTTCCTTAATTTTTCACAGACATGAAGTCTCACTATGTTGCCCAGGCTGGTCTCGAACTCCTGGGATCAGGTAATTCTCCCACCTCAGCCTCTCCAAGAGCTAGGATTACAGGCATAAGCCATTGATCCTGGCCTAAGTTTTTCTTATTCTGGATTTTGCTTTTGTGTAATTTTGTGTAATATCTAAGATATTTTTTCCTAACCCAACATTATAAAAATTTACTCTAATTTTTGTCCAGTGAATATGATAATTTTAACTTTTATAATTAAGAGATAATCAATTTTTAATATTTTCTTTTGTGTGGTTTGAGTTAGGGGTTCAGCTTTACTTGTTTGTGTGTTGACAACTGATTTCTCAGCATCATTTGTTGAAGAAACTTCTGCTATTAAAATTTCTTGGCATCTTTGACAAAATCAATTTTACCACAAATTAATGTATTTATTAATATACCATCAATTATATTCCTTTAATCCATAAAAATCTATTTTTTTCACTGTATTTCCAACTCTTAAGTCCAGGAGTACATGTGCAGGATGTGTGGGTTTGTTACATGGGTAAACGTGTGCCATGGTGGTTGGCTGCACAGATCATCCAGTCACCCAGGTATTAAGCCCAGCATGTGCTAGCTGTTCTTCCTAATCCTCTACCTCCTCTCAGGTTCCATACTCAGGCCCCAGTGTGTGTTGTTCACCCTGTGTGTACATGTGTTCTCTTTACTTAGTTCCCACCTATAAGTGAGAATATGCAGTATTTGGTTTTTGGTTCCTGCGTTAATTTGCTAAAAATAATGGCCTCTAGATCTATCCATGTCACTGCAAAGGACATGATCTCGTTCCTTTTTATGGATGCATAGAATTTCATGGTGTTTATATATGACATTTTCTTTATCTGGCCTGTCATTGATGGGCATTTAGATTCATCCCATGTCTTTGCTATTATGAATAGTGCTGCAATGAGCATACGCGTGTATGTGCCTTTATAATGAAACAATTTATAATCCTTTAGGTATATACCCAGTTATGGGATTTCTGGGTCAAATGGTATTTCTTCCTCTAGGTCTCTGAGGAATCGTCACACTGTCTTCCACAATGGTTGAACTAATTTACACTTTCAGCCATGGTGTAAGAGCATTCCTTTTTTTCCACAACCTTACCAGCATCTGTTGTTTTGTGACTTTTTTGTTATAGCCATTCTGACTCGTGTGAGATGATATCTCATTTTAGTTTTGATTTGAATTTATATTTATTTATTTATTTTTGAGACAGAGACTTACTCTGTTGCCAGGGCTGGAGTGCAGTGGCATGATATTGGTTTACTGCAACCTCCACCGCCCAGGTTTAAGTGATTCTTCTGCCTTAGCTTTCTGAGTAGCTGGGATTACAACCACCACCACCATGCCTGGCTAATTTTTTGTATTTTTAGTAGAAATGGGGTTTCACCATGTTGGCCATGCTGGTGTTGAACTCTTCACCTCAAGTGATCCACTCACCTCAGCCTCCCAAAGTGCTGAGATTACAGGTGTGAGCCACTGCATTTGGCCTGCATTTTTCTAATGATCAGTGATGTTGAGCTTTTTTTCATATGTTGTTTGGCCACATGTATGTCTTCTTTTGAGAAGTGTCTGTTAATATCCTTTGCCCACTTTTAAGGGGGAATGTTTGTTTTCTTGTAAATTTGTTCAAAGTTTTTATAGGTGCTGGATATTAGACCTTTGTCAGATGTATAGATTGCAATTTTTTTCATTTTGTAGGTTATCTGTTTACTCTGTTGACAGTTTCTTTTTCTGTGCAGAAGCTCTTTAGTTTAATTAGATCCCATTTTTAAATTTTTTTCTTGAAATGGCTTTTTGCATCTTTGTCATGAAATCTTTGCCCATGTCTATGTCCTGAATGATATTGCCTTGGTTTTCTTTTAGGGTTTTTATAGTTTTTGGTTTTACATTTAAGTCTTTAAACCATTTTGAGTTGATTTTTGTATATGGTGTAAGAAAGGGATCCAGTTTCAATTTTCTGCATATGGCTAGCCAGTTCTCCCAACACCATTTATTAAATAGGACATTCTTTTCCCATTGCTTGTTTTTGTCAGGTTTGTTGAAGACCAGGTGGCTGTAGATGTACAGACTTATTTATGGGTTTTCTATTCGGTTCCATTGGTCTATCTATCTGTTCTTGTACCAGTACCAGACTGTTTTGGTTACTGTAGCCCTGTAGTATCGTTTCAAGTCAGGTAGCATGATGCCTCCAGCTTTATTCTTTTTGCTTAGAATTGCCTTGGCTATTTGGACTATTTTTTGGTTCCATATGAATTTTAAAATAGTTTCTTTCTAGTTCTGTGAAGAATGTCAATGGTAGTTTAATGGGAATAGCATTGAATCTATAAATTTCTTTGGGTAGTGTGGCCATTTTCATGATATTGATTCTTCCTATGTATGGGCATGAAATGTATTTCCATTTGTTTGTGTCATCTCTGATTTATTTGAGCCATGGCTTTTAGTTCTTGAAGAGATCCTTCACTTCCCTTGTTAGCGGTATTCCTAGGTATTGTATTCCTTTTGTGGCAATTATGAATGGGAGTTCATTCTTGATTTGGATCTCAACTGGCTTGTTTTTGGTACATAGGAATGTTAGAGGTTTTTTTTTTTTTTTTTTTTTTTTCGTTGATTTTGTATCCTGAGACACTGCTGAAGTTGCTTGTCAGCATAAGAAGCTTTTGGGCGAGACAGTGGGGTTTTCTAGATATAGGATCATGTCTTCTGCAGAAAACATAGTTTAATTTCCTCTCTTTTTATGTGAATACACTTTATTTCCTTCTCTTGCCTGATTGCTGTGGCCACAACTTCCAATATTGTGTTGAATAAAAGTGGTGAGAGTGGGCATCCTTGTCTTGTGCTGATTTTCAAAGCAAATGCTTCTACCTTTTGCCCATTCAGTATAATATTGGCTGTGGGTTTGTCATAGGTGCCTCTTATTATTTTGAGGTATGTTCCTTCAATACCTAGTTTATTGAGAGTTTTTAACATGAAGGGATGTTGAATTTTATCAAAGGCCACTTCTGCATCTATTGAGAAATATCATGTGGTTTTTGTCCTTAGTTGTGTTTATGTGATGAACCACATATATCGATTTGTGTATGTTCAGCCAACCAGGGATGAAACCTACTTGGTGGTGGTGGATAAGCTTTTCTTTGGGCTGCTGGGTTCAGTTTGCCAGTATTTTGTTGAGGATTTTTGCATCGATGTTTATCAAGAATATTGGCCTAAAGTTTTCTTTTTTTGTTGTTGTATCTCTGTCAGGTTTTGGTATCAGAATAATGCTGGCCTCATAGAATGCCCTAGGGAAGAGTCCATCATTTTCACTTTTTTGGGGATAGTTTCAGTAAGAATGGTACCAGCTCTTCTTTGTACCTCTGGTGGAATTCAGCTTTGAATCTGTCAGATCCTGGGCTTTTTTTGGGTCAGTAGGTTTTCTATTACTGTCTCAAATTCAGAACTCATAATTGGCCTATTTAGGGGTTCAGTTTCTTCCTAGTTCAGTCTTGGGAGGGTTATATGTCCAAGAATGTATTTATTTATTCTAGATTTTCTAGTTTATGTATGTAGAAGTGTTTATCATATTCTCTGTTTGTTATCTGTATTTCTGTGGAGTCAGTGGTAATATCTCTTTTCTTATTTCTGATTGTGTTTATTTGAATCGTTCCTCTTTTCTTCTTTATTAGTCTAGCTAGAAGTCTATTTTATTAATTTTTTCAAAAAATAGCTCCTGAATTTGTTGATATTTTGAAGGGGTTCTTTTGTGTCTCTATTACTTTCTGTTCAGCTCTCATCTTGGTTATTTTTTGTCTTATGCTAGCTTTGGGGTTTATTTGCTCTTGTTTCTCTAGTTCTTTTAGTTGTAATGTTAGGTTGATAACTTGAGATCTTTTTAGCTTTTTAATGTGGACATTTAGTGCTACACGTTTTTCTCTTAACACTGCTTTAGCTGCACGTCAGAGATTCTGGTACATTGTCTCTTTGTGCTCATTAGTTTAAAAGAACTTCTTGATGTTTGCCTTAATTTCATTATTTACCCCGAATCCTTAAGGAGCAGGTTGTTCAAGTTCCATGTAGTTGCATGGTTTTGAGTGAATTTCTTACTCTTGAGTTCTAATTTGCTTGCACTGTGGTTTGAGACACTGTTATGATTTCAGTTCTTTTGCACTTGTTGAGGCATATTTTACTTCTGATTATGTGGTCAATTTTAGAGTAAGTTGTATGTGGTGATGAGAACAATGCATATTCTGTTATTTTGGGGTGGAGAGTTCTGTAAGTATCTATCAGTTTCACTTAATTTAGGGCTGGGTTCACATCCTGAAATCTTTGTTAATTTTCTATCTTGATGTCTAATATTATCAGTGAGTTGTTAAAGTACCCCACTACTATTATGTGGGAGTCTAAGTCTCTTTGAAGGTTGCTAAGAACTTTATGAATCAGGGTGCTCCTGTGTTGGGTATGTATATATTTAGGATAGTTCACTCTTTGTTGAATTGAAAGCTTTACCCTTATTTAATGCCTTTCTTTGTGTTTTTGATCTTTGTTGGTTTAAAGTCTGTTTTATCAGAAACTAGGATTGCAACCTCTGCTTTTTTCTGTTATCTATTTGCTTGGTAAATTTTCATCTATCCTTTTATTTTGAGCCTATGTGTGTCTTTGCATGTGAGATGGGTCTTTTGAAGACAGCATACCAATGGTTCTTGGTACTTTATCCAGCTCACCATGCCGTGTCTTTTAACCAGGGCACTTATCCCGTTCATATTTAAGGTTAGTATTGTTATGTGTGGTTTTGATCCTGTCATCATGATGCTAGCTGGTTATTTTGTAGACTTCTTTATGTGGTTGCTTCATAGTGTCACTGGTCTGTATACTTCAGTATGTTTTTGTAGTGGCTGGTAATGGTAACTTTCCATATTTAGTGCTTCCTTCAGGAGGTCTTGTCAGGCAAGTCTGCTGGTAATAAATTCCCTCAGTATTTGCTTGTCTGAAAAAAAAAATCTTATTTCTCCTTCAGTTACGAAGCTTAGTTTGGCCAGATATGAAATTCTGGGTTGGAATTTCTTTTCTTTAAGAATGTTGAATATTGGCCCCCACTCTCTTCTGGCTTGTAGGGTTTCCACTGAGAGGTCTGCTGTTAGTCTGATGGGCTTCTGTTTGTAGGTGACCTGACCATTCTCTCTGGCTGCCCTTAACATTTTTTCTTTCATTTTGACCTTGGAGAATCTGATGATTATATGACTTGGGAGTGGTCTTTTCATGGAGTGTCTTACTGGGGTTCTCTGCATTTCCTGAATTTGAATGTTGGCCTGTCTAGCTAGGTTGAGGAAGTTCTCCCGGATGATATCCTGAAATATGTTCCTACATCTCAGAGGTTTTGTTCATTCCTTTTCATTTTTTTCTCTATTCATGTCTGCCTGTCTTATTTGAGAAAGACAGTCTTCAAGCTCTGTGATGTTTTTCCTCCACTTGCTCTATTCTGCTATTAATACTTGTGATTATATTGTGAATGTCTTGCAGTGTGTTTTTTCAACTTTATCGGGTCATTTATGTTTCTATGTATACTGGCCATTTTGGCTGTCAGTTCCTGCATTGTTTTAACATGATTCTTAGCTTACTTGCATTGGATTACAATATGCCCCTTTAGCTCAGCAAAGCTCATTTGTATTCACATTCTGAAGCCTACGTCTATCATTTCAGCCATTTCAGCCTCAGCCCAGTTCTGAACCCTTGTTGGAGAGGTGTTGCAGTCATTTGGAGAACAGGGTGCACCCTTACTTTTTGAGTTTTCATCATGTTTGTGCCACTTCTTATCTTTGTGGGCTTATCTATTTTCAATCTTTCAGGTTGCTGACCTTTGGATGGGGTTATTGTGGGGGGTTTTTGTTGTTGTTTGTCTGTTTTTCTTTTAATCATTTGGTTGCTCTTTTGTAGGGCTACGTTGTTTGCTGGGAGTCCACTTCAGACTTGGTTTTTTTGTTTTTTTGTTTTTCTGTTTCTTTGAGACAGAGTCTTGCTCTGTAGCCCAAGCTGGAGTGCAGTGGTGCAATCTCGGCTCACTGCAACCTCCACCTCCAGGGTTCAAGCGATTCTTCTTCCTCAGCCTCCCGAGTGGCTGGGACTACAGGTGCACATCACCATGCTCAGCTAATTTTTGTATTTTTAGTAGAGACAGGGTTTCACCATATTGGCCAGGCTGGTCTCAAACTCCTGACCTCGTGATCCACCCACCTCAGCCTCTCAAAGCGCTGGGATCACAGGCGTGAGCCACGTGAGCCACCAGGCCCGGCAGTCACCTTGGTTTTTTAAGTACCTGGAAGTATCACCAGGTAAGGCTGCAATACAGCAAGGATGGCAGCCTGAACATTCCTCTGGGGTCTCCATCCCAGGGGTTACTGACCTGTTGACTGCCTGAACACAACTGTAGGAGGTGGCTGGAGACCACAGTTTGGAGGTCTCACCCAATCAGGAGAAAGGGGATGAGCAACCAATTAAAGAAGGAGTCTGGCCCTGTTTTGGTAGAACCACTGTACTGTGTTGGGGATTTGTTCAGCCCCCAATTGTCTTGGGCTCTCCAAGGCCCACAGGCTACACTGGCTGAGATGCTCAAACAGCAAAGATGGTGACCCACTCTGCTTCCTGGGCACTCTATCCCAGAGAGAAATTAGAACTCTGGTGGCCTCAGAACATGGGCATGGGTGGCAGGAAGCCCTGGCTGGGAGGACCTGCCCAGCAAGGAAAAATGGATTGGGGTCCCATTTAGAGAAGCAGTCAGGCCATGCCTCGACAAAACAGCTGTTCCATGCTGGGGAACCACCTTTGTCCCAGTCAGCTTGGACTCTCCAAAGCCACAGGCTGGAATGGCCCAGTCACCCAAACAGCTAAGGTAGCAGCCCATCTTCCCCTTTCTGAGCATTCCATCTTAGGGAGAAATCAGAACTCTGTTCATAGAATATGGGTGGGGCTGGCTGGAGGCCCCTGCTGGGAAGACTCATCCAGCGAGGATAATGGATTGGGTTTTTATTTGAAGCAGCAGCCTGGCCATATTTTGGTAAAACAGCTGTGCCGTGCTGTGGGGTCCCTTCCTCATTCGGATTGTTTGGACTCTACAAAGCCATCATCCAAGCAGCAAAGATGGCGGCCTGGCTCTCCCCCAGGGCCTCAGACCCATCTCAGTCAGATGCTAGGCTGTTGCTGGCGGCTGGCTGGAATTCCAAGCCAGTGGGGCTTGTCATGTGAGGTGCGGGGGAAGTGGGGCCCACAGACTGATGCCGCTCCGCCCCCTGGATTCAGCCCCTTCCTGGAGGCACCCACCGACTCCCACCTTGCAGTCACCTTTGTTTGAAATCTCAGGGCTGAAGTATGTAAAGCTCCTGGGTCTCTGTGTGTGTCTGAGCAGCTGCTCTACTGAGACTCCACACAACTCTGTGTGTCAGGCCCAAGGCCCTGGTCAAGTGGGCTCACAAGGGGCTCTCCTGATCCAAGGGTTGCAAAGATATGTGGGAGAAGTGTGGTTTCCTAGGGTTGCAGATTCTCTCACCCCTATTCTTGGCTGGGGGTGGGAGTTTTGTTGGCTCTGTGTCACTCCTGGATAGGTCTCCAAAATCTACCCTTATAGTAGTACCATACTGTTTGGTTATGATAACATTTTAGTAAGAACTGATATTGGAAGTTAATTTTGTTTTTATTTTCAAAATTCTCAGGTGTGTTTGATTTTTTTGCACATCTATATAGAATTTTCAAAGAGCAGCTTGTCAACTTACATTGAAAATAATTTACTTTGAAATTTGCATTGAATCTGTAAAATTTTTTTTTTTTTTTTTTTTTTGGGGGGGAGACAGAGTTTTGCTCTTGTCACCCAGGCTGGAGTGCAATGGTGCAATCTTGGCCCACTTCAACCTCTGCCTCCTGGGTTCAAGCAATTCTCCTGCCTCAGCCTCCCAAGAAGCTGGGATTACAGGTGTGCACCACCACGCCCAGCTACTGTAAATGTTTTCTTTGGGTATTTTGATATTAACATTTCTTATTGATAACCTTGAATATTAGATGTATCTTTCCTTATAGTTTAAAAAATTTCTGGCCGGGCACGGTGGCTCAAGCCTGTAATCCCAGCACTTTGGGAGGCCGAGACGGGCGGATCACGAGGTCAGGAGATTGAGACCATCCTGGCGAACAGGGTGAAAACCCGTCTCTACTAAAAAAAAAATACAAAAAAACTAGCCGGGCGAGGTGGCGGGCGCCTGGAGTCCCAGCCACTGGGGAGTCTGAGGCAGGAGAATGGCATGAACCTGGGAGGCGGAGCTTGCAGTGAGCTGAGATCTGGCCACTGCACTCCAGCCTGGGTGACAGAGCGAGACTCCGTCTCAAAAAAAAAAAAAAAAAAAAAAAACCTTTAAAAAATTTCTTTCAGCATTTAAAAAAATTTTCACTGTAAAGTATGTGTATTTGCTTTTAAAAATATATTCCTAAATGGTTTTTCCAATGTTATTATTAATAAATTTTTTCTTGACTTAATTTTTAGTATGTCAATTACTGTTATATAAAAGTATTATTTAATATTGTATATTAATCTTGTACTTTGTGACATTAATAAACTTTCTTTATTAGTTCAATTAAGTTTTTGGTAAATTTATAATAGATTTTTATACAACATTATGGCAAGAAAATAGTATTCTACTTTTTTCTAATCCGAAAGTTTTATTTATTTTTCTAGTATAGTTTTCTGGTTAGTGCTTCCAGTACAGTGTTAAACAGAGTGGAAGAAATGTACATTCTTGTTCCATTTTTTGAACTTACAAATAAAGTCTGCAGTCATCCACCATTAAGTATACTATTAGCTGTTATTTTTTTATACATGCTTTCTAGCAGGTCTTAGAAGTTCCATTCTAGTCGTTTTCTGAGTGTTTTATCATAAATAGGTGCTGGATTTGTCAAACTTTTGCATCTATTTAAGTTGTCACTTTTTTCTATTGTTCAAGTAACATTTTGTAATATGTTGATTTTTAAAATATTAAGGCAACACTGCATTTGTGAAAAACTATTACTTTGGTCATTGTATGTAATCAGTTTTACATATTGCTAAATTTAGTTTGCTAACATTTCTGAGAATTTCATCAGGAATTCTATATTTATATAGGATTTTGGTCCACGGTCGTCTTTATTTGTGATCCTTTTATCTAGTTTTGGTATCCCAGTACTCCTGGCTAATAGATAAATAGAAAAATCTTACCTGTTCTAGGCCGGGCATGGTGGCTCTTGCCTGTAATCCCAACACTTTGGGAGGCCAAGGCAGGCAGATCATAAGGTCAGGAGATCGAGACCATCTTGGCTAACACAGTGAAACGCTGTCTCAACTAAAAATACAAAAAATTAGCCAGGTGTGGTGATGGGTGCCTGTAGTCCCAGCTACTCAGGAGGCTGAGGCAGGAGAATGGCGTGAACCCAGGAAGTGGAGCTTGCAGTGAGCTGAGATCGCGCCACTGCACTCCAGCCTGTACGATAGAGTGAGACTCTGTCTCAAAAAAAAAAAAAAGAAAAAGAAAAAGTTTTAAGTCAATATAGTGAGGAAAATAGTAAATATATTAATAATGTGGAAGAAAAAAGAAGCTATAAGGGTGACAAATCTTATTTGGAAAAGAGTCAAATATAAAGTAAACAATTAAAAATTAATCAGTCTATTTAATTTACAACATTTGAGTGAAACATTAAATTAGTCTGAGCTAATGAGAAAATTAGGGAACTGGAATACCGAGCAGAATTAGTGTAAAAGCAGAAAAGGAGAAGTTATATAACCACAAATACACATTTATGAAAAGTAGAATGAGAAGAAATAAATCTATTTTTTTCAGCTGGGCGTGTGGCTCACACTTGTAATCCCAGCACTTTAGGAGGCCGAGGCTGGCAGATCACAAGGTCAGGAGTTTGAGACCAGCCTGACTAACATAGGGAAACCCTGTCTCTACTAAAAATACAAAAATTAGCTGGACGTGGTGGTGGGTGACTGTAATCCCAGCTACTTGGGAGGCTGAGGCTGGAGAATCGCTCGGACCCAGGAGGCGGAGGTTGCAGTGAGCCAAGATCATGCCACTGCACTCCAATCTGGTGACAGAGCAATACTCCGTCTCAAAAAAAAAAAAGATCTATTTTTTTCTCAGAACATATTTTCAAAAGTAAAGTCAATATTCAGAGTTGGTGTCTTCTAAGTTTCTAAAATTGAAAACCAGACATAAGTCTTTTTTTTTTTTTTTTTGAGATGGAGTCTCACTCTAGTTGCCCCAGGCTGGAGGGCAGTGGTGCCATCTCGGCTCACTGCAACCTCCGCTTTCCGGGTTCAAGCGATTCCCCTGTCTCAGCCTCCTGAGTAGCTGGAACTACAGGAGCACACCACCACGCCTGGCTAATTTTTGTATTTGTTTTAGTAGAGACGGGGTTTCACCATATTGGTCAGGCTGGTCTTGAACTCCTGGCCTTAGGTGATCCACCTGCTTCGGCTCCCCAAAGTGCTGGGATTTCAAGTGTGAGCCACCGTGCCCGGCCTAAGTCTTTAAAAGAAGAAACACAGTGGGTCAAAAAATAAATTAAATACCAAAAATAGTCAAGCCACCTAACATCAAAGAGGAGAAAAAACACTATAAATCAGTGAGAGAAAAAATATATACTTTACAAGGATGGAAGTAAAATGTCCATAACTTGTATAGAACCAAAACCAGAATAATAAATATAAATGGAAATGTGAAAAATTATTATTAAAGCTGGAAATGGATACTTACCAGCAATACCTTCATCAAAATGGGTAAGTTAAAATATTTTGATAAGAAAAATACTAATTTAGTCATCAACAGCGTTGTGGTCTTTGTTCTTAGAGCTCCCAAGATGGAGTGGGCCACTCCCAAGATGGTGGCAAGACTTTTGTTCTCTGACCTGGGGTTCTTGGCCTCATGGATTACAAGGAATTGAACCTTGGGCCGTGCAGTGAGTGTTACAGCTCTATTAGAAGCCATGGGTCACAGAAGAGAACCGTGGAACCCAGGGACTAGTGTTTAGCTCGATTAGGATGAACCCGGGCACTTAGCCACACAGGAACAATGGCGAACCTCTAGCCCAATCGGGAGTGGCAATGGGTGCCTTGCTGGATCAGAAGTGCAGTGGACACCCTGCTGGATCCGGAGGGGTGGAAGTCAGTGGCAGGTCTGCGACAGTGGTGATCAGCAGTGGTGGATGGTGAGCGATATAGCTCAGCTCAAGCTGGAACAAACACGGACCAGAAGAGTGCAGTTGCAAGATTTAATAGAGTGAAAACAGAGCTCCCATATGATGGGAGGGGACCCAAAGGGAGTTGCCACTCTCTGCTCGAATGCCTGGGTTTATATCCCAATCATTGTCCCTCCCCCTGTGCGCTCAGGTGATACATGATTTGACTATTTCTTTACCTCCTGCTTTTAGCTTAATTTGTATTTTAGTGAGCCCTCTTTACTACCTGATTGGTTGGGTGTGAGCTGAATTACAAGCCCTGTCTTTAAAGGTAGGTGTGGTCACTTTCCCCAGCTAGGCTTAGGAATTCTTAGTCGACCCAAGAAATCCAGCTAGTCCTGTCTCTTAGTCCCCCCCACCCCAACAGGAAAATCCAAGTGCTGTTGGGGAGGTTGGCCGATGACCGCTCTAACTGCTTCCTGTTGAATTGGGGCATAGTAGGGGTGGTGCAGTTGAGGTTTCCTCAGGAGGGGTGCCTTCAATGTCATTAACATCAGAGCATGGACTAGCAGGCCGGTCCAGGGGTCCTCAGTAGATCTTAGTCATGGACTGCATCTAGGGCTCCATTTGAAGAACGATTTGTAGTTTTACAGTAAGCTTTGATTCTGGAAGAGATGAACTTAACAAGGAGGTTAAAGATACAGGGATTGAAATGTATGGCCTAAAGTGCAGGGAATTATTTCTTTGGCACACTTCACAGGTCCTGACTATCTGCTTGATAGTTTTGAAAAGGCCTGGTCCAGTAAATAATGATTTGGCCATCTGATGGGTGCTATCAATGCCTAAGTGAAAGGTTTGGTGAAGGGTTTTAAGTAATTTCCATTGGTTAGCTGCAGACAAAAGTATTTTTCCTTCTTCAGTGGCTAGCCATCCTGAGGGGAGGAAACTATGTCCTCATGAGGTTCCCCATTCTATTTCTTCTGCTGAGTACTGGGGCTTGGTTTCCCGGAGGGGATTATCCCATACTAGGGGTCCTTCTATGAGCATTTCTAATGGAGGGTCCCACCTTGCGGCTCTTTCGGCTTCAGTATCCGCTTGGCGATTCCCTTCTATTTCCCTTTCCTTTCCTTTCTGATGACCCGGGCAGTGTTAGACTGCCACCTCTTTAGGTTTCAGTACAGCCAATAATAATCTCCTGATGGCTTCCTGGTGTTTGATAGGTGTTCCCTTGGAAGTTAGGAGTTCCCTTTCTCTCCACATTGCTGCGTGGGCACAGAGAACTAGGTAAGCATACTTACAGTCTATATATATATTTACCCTTTTTCCTTCTCCTAATTCTAGTGTGTAATGGCCCCTGCTTTTGCTAGAATGTCTCTCGCTAACAAAGGAGTGGGGCTTCCTGGCATAATTAGAAAGGCATGTGAAAAGAGTAAAGTTCTCCAGTCACGACTTAGTGGCTGGGAGAAGTATCTAGTGACTGCCTGTCCTGGGACCCCTCAGATAGTGACAGATTTGGAGGACAATTGTCCGGGACAGGAGAGTAAGACTGAGAAGGCTGCGCCAGTGTCCAGGAGGCAGTTAACCTCCTGGCCCTCAATGGTCAAGCATACCCAGGGCGTAATGAGGGTGATGGCATGGGCTGGTGCTTGCCCCAGGCACCCTCAGTCCTGCTGCTGGACCATCTGGTTAGTGGCTTCTGACTGAGAGAACCTTCGTCCCCTGCAGCAGTGGGCCTTCCAGTGATTCCCTTGACTTAAGGGGCATGGACAAGGGGGCGGATTATTTTTATTCAGACAGTCTTTTTTAAAGTGTCCTTAAGCCCTATTAGGCATTTGATTTGCCCAGCCTTTCCCTGTTCCAGAGGCTGCAAAGTCCACTTGCCTGAGGGCCATGATTAAAGCAGTGGCCTTTTTCTTATCCCATTTATCCCATTCTGCCTGCTCCTCCTGATCTCTATTATAAAAAACTAAGGCTGCCAAGTTCAATAGGGTTTCTAAGTTTTGCTCCGGGCCTAAGGCAGGCTTTTGAAGTTTTTTTCTAATGTCTGCAGCTGACTGAGTGATAAACTTATCCTTTAAGATAGTTGGCCTTCAACAGAGTCAGGTGACAGAAAGGTATGCTTCCTCAATGCCTCTCTTAGTCTCTCCAGAAAGGCAGTAGGATTTTCTTCCTTTGCCTGTGTTACTGACATCATTAACATCCATCAGTGGACATCATTGAATAATTTATAGGCTTCTTCCTAGTTTTCCTTAGTCCTTCTGTCATACAAGTTAGTAAATGTCTGTGGCACCAATCTCCGTGTTCTGATTCTGCATCCCAATGAGGGTCTACACTGGGAACTGCCTGCTTACCTGTGAGGAATTGTTCTTTTTCCTCTGTTGTCATCCAGTCTTTGACCTGACTGAGGTATCAGAGATCGCCAAACTCTCGGACTGCAGTTATGGCGGCCCTTCTCTCATTTAGGGTTAGTGTCTGATCTAGCAGTAACATTATATCTCTCCATGTGAGATCAAAGGATTGTCCTAACCCTTGTAAAACATCAACATAGCCATAAGGGTTATCAGAGAATTTACCGAGATCTATTTGAATTTGCTTCAAATCTGAGAGGGAAAAAGATACATGCGCTCTGACTGGGCCAAATTCTCCAGAATACATCTTAGGGGCGTTTTTGCCTTGGGGGAACGTTTCCCATCTGAAAAAAGAACATAGGGATGCCAGTACCCCATTCCAATGAGCATTAGTCCTAGAGCATCCTCTATGGTCCTCATGCTTATTCCTTTCCAGGGTGCATAACCACATGTGGACCACTGCTTATCAGATTAATTATGCTCACCAATGTAGCAGTCCTGCACCCCTTTTCCCACCTTTCTTGACCACAAGAAAGGGGTCCGGGCTGCTGGATTCTAGTGGTCCTTTACCAGCACACCCAACATTGCCTTTGTGCTCAGGGGTGAGTCCTAGAGCTGGGCTGGGTTCCTGAGTATTTCATAACAACCCAGCTGCCCCATCAAGATGCATCCCCATAAACAACAGTTCTTATGCAAATTCATTTCAGAGAGGGTGTCGGTAACCTTTTGAGTCAGGATTGAGATCGTTTTTTGATTCTGTAAGTACTTTAAGGCTTTGGCTGAGTGCAAACAGCTCACACGTTTGAGCAGACCAATTATTAAGCAATTCTCCTAACTCTGCTTCCACAAGAGTCTCCCTGTCAATTATAGCATACCCACTGGGGTTTTTTTCTCAATCACCTGGGAGGAACCATCTAATCATCCTGTCCTGAAGGGAGTTCCTCCTGGGTCTGGTCGGACCTCTGTATGGTAATTAAGATTTAAATCCCCTGTTAGGAAATCTGCTGGGTTAAGGGAATTTTCAGCTATTAATGTTAAATTGCCTTTTTCTAACAGAATAGGGCTACACTTTAAGATTTTTGAGTTAGTAAGCTACCTTTTTGCTTTTTTTTTTTTTTTTTTACTTAGGATAGCTCTGAACTGGTGAGGTGTGCTCACGGTGAGGTTTCCTCTAAGTTATTGTTTTACTATCTTCTGTTAGCAAAGCAGTTGCCACTACAGATTGAATGCATTTGACCCATCCGCGGGTTACTGGGTTAAGAATTTTTGATAGGAAGTCTACGGGCTCGGTGGTCTCAGTGTTTTCAGGCTATGCTCTTGTTTACACTGACAACAAGGTAGTATTAGAATGTTATAGGGTCACGGAGAAGACCTTCAATTATCAATTACAGGTTTTAAATTTACCCTGGCTTTTAAAGGAATAGGGCACACTTTTTTCTTTGCTACTTCTTTTTCTTTCTCTCTTTGACTCCCTCTTTAAGTCTCTCTGCCTTTTTCCCTTCTCTCTCTCTCTCTCTCTTTCCTCTCTGTCTCTCTCTCTCTGACTTACTCAATTTGCTTTCATCCTGATCTATTATGTTGTCATAGACTCAGTTCCAGTTGTTAAAGTACTGGGCCATCAGTTCTAAGGCCCTGGCCAAGGAACTAAGGCTTGGAGATTGCATTGTGGAGGGGTAAGCGGAGTAGAAATTGGGGAAGGAGAGCATCTTACACAATGGGAGAGCAATCTTCCTAGCCATTTACAAACTTGGGAACCTGGCAAGGGTGGTGAGGAACGGGTCCCACATAACTGCCCACGTCAAGAGCTGTATGCCTAAATTGGGAGGGATACCAGGGACAAGACGCTCTGGGTTCATAGCCTAGGGGCCTAAAGATGCAGCATAGAGCTTCCGTAGATTCCTTTGGAGATATAACTTGCTAGAGGAAATGAAAGTCTGAACCATAAGGACCTAGGAAGCAGGGATCGGAGGAAGTAGATTCAGAGGTAAGGAGAATTTTGGGGCTACACTTTCAAAAACGTCACGGTCAGGACCCAGGAGGTATGGGTCAGAAGGAAAGGTAAGGGCACATGCATGGGCGACTGTTGGGTAGAGACTTCTGACTGCACCATAGTCTCAACTGGCTAATGCTGGGAGTTTGGGATACAGTTTTCTGCCTCTAGTCAGCCCTCAGCTTCCCCAGGAAAATTGTGAAAGTGGAAGCTGGTTCCCGGCAGACCAACACTACCAACCCAGAAGCGTTGGGGGTTGTTAGCCCTTCCCAGGAAGCCTAACACCTGAGTCTTTAGTCCGGCAGCCATGCTAATCATTTTTAACCGGCTGACAGGTGCCCGGTATTTTCCTCCAATTCTAAGGAAGGATAGGACAGAATAGCAAGTGAAAGTGGTCCGATATTACTCACTGCTTTGGAGAATCCCCATATGAGGCCACTAAATGTTACGCGCGGGTCTTTTTTCTTAGAGCTCCCAATGGAGGCGGGCCACATCTTGGGAACTCTAAGAACAAAGACCCGCCCATAACAATAGGAGCTTTTTAAGCATGTACTTCAAGAAAAACATTTTTGTGTTTGAAGTTAAAAATAAAAATGAAAGAGTGAGAGACTTCATTTGGGAGCTGACATGTCCTTTTCTCAGAGGTATCAGCACCTGGGAGCCTTTCACCCACATACAACACTCTAGAGTTTACAAAAAATTACTATATTCCATCTCTTCTTTGATCTTTATACCCCTTGAGGTGGTGCAAAATAGAGGCTTGCGTCCCATTTTTCATATAAAAACGCTGAGGCTCAGAAAGACAAAGATAACACACAAAGCTTCAGTCAGAACTGGAACTAGAACATAGGACTCTCAAACCAGTGTTTTTCCCATCACTAAATCACATGTAGGGCTAAGAATACATTAAGACTCCAAAAGATAGAGAATTGCTCAATGCATTCCACCAAGATTAGACCTGACCCACCCCAGAAAGCTAAGCTGCTCTGGGGCCCTGGGGTGGAGAACTCAAGAAAGAGAATGATGCCTACATCTGCACATCTGAGCTCCAATCCAAACTCGGCCAGTTATAGAACCTCACTTTCTGAGCCTCAGCTTTTTCTGCTATAAAATGGAACTACGGAAGGCACCAAAAAGATCAGGATAAGGGCAGAACTGCACTCTAAATGCAGGAGTGCCTGGCAGGTGGAAAGCACTCATTGACTTTTAGTTTAAGCACATGAGTAATATGTTGTGTTTCACTGTGTCTCCTCCGTGGTGTTTCAGTCATGGCTCCAGATCCTGGGGGCTTCTGATCAATCCTTCTGCTAAGTGATGGATGACTAGATGAATGGATGGGTGGATGAAAGTATGGATGGAAACATGGATGGATGGATGAATGCTCAGGAGACCAGAAAGAAGTAAACAGAGAGTCAAAATGAGAATGAGGAGATGACTGAAGGATAAAGAGTTGATTTATGAGACAGAGGCATGGTCTGCAATCCTCCTATCCCCACCCAGCCCCACCAACACCTGCCTTGGGGTAGCAGTGGCACGTGCTTCAGATGATATCCCCAGTCACCATGACAGAGCTACAGAAGGTGCCATAGACCTGAGGCTGATCATGGCTCATGAGAAACGTCCTGAGAGCCAGCAGAAAAAAAACCCAGCAGCACAATAAAGTCGATGTTGAAGCTCTTCTCATCTGCCATGGCTGCTTGGCCAGGCCATAGACTCTGCACCCCTGGCAGAGGGGGTGCATGTCATCCAGCATAAACACCCAGACAGGCTCACAGGGAAGGACAAAGCTCTGCGATTGCTGCCAATTGAGGCTTAAAGTGTTTTTTGGTTTTGTTTTTTTGTTTTTTTGTTTTTTTTTTTATTTTTTGAGACAGAGTTTTGCTTTTGTTGCCCAGGCTGGAGTGCAGTGGCTTGATCTCAGCTCACTGCAACCTCCACCTCCTGGGTTCAAGGGATTCTCCTGCCTCAGCCTCCTGAGTAGCTGGGATTACAAGCATGGGCCACCATGCCCAGCTAATTTTTTTGTATTTTTAGTAGAGACGGAGTTTCTCCATGTTGGTCAGGCTGGTCTCGAACTCCTTACCTCAGGTGATCCATCCACCTTGGCCTCCAAAAGTGCTGGGATTACAGGCGTGAACCACCACACCCAGCCAAGGCTTAAAGGGAAAACAAGACCCCCTCAGGTCCAAACCCAGTGCCTGGGCCCACAAGTTCAGCATGGCAAGAGGCAGCACACTTCAGTGAACAATTGCACCCACCCACCCACTCACCTTCTCTCCTCACCCTCCTGCCTTTTCTGTGGTCTAAGCAGTCCTGTAAGGCATGTATGAATATGAGTGAGAGAGTATCCTGGCCCGCGGGATCGTCACTGCAGGCCCTGGAGGAGGGAGTGGGAATTTGGGGAACAAGAGATACGAGAAATGGAGACAAGACAGTGCTCTAATCAAGTCTCTCTTTTAATGGCGGTAATGCAGTGCCTTATATACACTTGGAGGGGAAGGGGTTGGGCCAGAGGCGAAAATGATCTCATCGCGGAGGGTGTGGCCAGATAGGTATTGGGTTCTCTGGTCGAACATCATGTGGCGCCTGCGCTGTCAGGTAGCAATTTTCGCAGGCGCGGGAAAAATGGGTGAAGAAGAAGCAGGAAGAGCGCCATCTTTTATGAGGTATTAATACAGGGGAAAAGGCAAAGATAGGGAGGAGGTGTAAGGTGGAAATGAATAAAGCTCAGGCGTTTTTAATCGTCAATTATTATTCGCTATGGCCGGGGCGTGCAGCTCCGGACAGGTCCCCCTTTTAATTGTTTTATGATGAGAAAACGACCCCTCGGGAACTGCGCCTGTCTTAGGTTGGGTCAACTCATCCCCACCTTCTAGACCCGTCATGGGATAAGGCAGCAGCAAAGGCGGCCCTCCTGTCTTAGGCTCCAATGGGGATAGTGTCCTCTTACCCGTCATTGACTGTCCAGTTCAGCACACAGGGGAGGTGGTCCTATTAAGGCAAATAAGACTCACCATTTTCAGTCATCTCAAGGCGATGATAATGGACCTGTATAGGTTTGGCCTGAAAGGCCTCGATTTGTTGTCTGACGAATGCCATGAGCTTATTAAGGATTATAGGCCCGAGAGTGAAAAAGAGTAGAAGAGTAAGTAAAGGACCAAGAAATGGCAGGAGATAGGGGAGGAGTCCATCGAGTCCAGTCCACAATGGATTAGCGGCCAGACCTTTTCTGCGCTTTTCTAGTTCTTCTTGTAAAGTCTTGATCTTATCTCTGACGATTCCGGATTTGTTGGCGTAAAAACAGCACTTTTCATTTCCATGACTGGTCTGGCATTAGGTAAGTTGTCTTGCCCGAGCAAGTCACCTGGGTAATTCTGTCTGACGGAGGTTCAGATATTTGTCTCCCTCTGCAGTCACAAGGCTGGCCGTATCGTCTTCGTATTAATTCTCTTGCTTTACGAGGGTCACCAAAACCTGCATAGACTGTCACTATGCTATATAAAGCGATTACTTTCCAAAGGAATCTCATGTTAGGCTTCATTTTCTGAAAAACAAAAAGGAAGAAACTTCTCAGGGAGATTTATCTTCCCTGGACTGACAATGGTTATGATTTATTTGTCTTACCAATCTTTCAGGCAGCCATCTGGCTGCATCATTTTTTTGTGAGAAGATGCATACTGAGCCTCTTCCCCGAATTAAAACTGGATCGGGGCCATGCCATGAATTATCAAGTGGGTCTTTCCATTTTACCATTGCAAACTGTTTTTGAGATTCAGGATGCCAGAAACGATCGGCAGCAGATTTTCCATGACTATCCAAATTTAAAAAATTAAGGATAAACAGGGCATGATTGAGTATGTTTCTAGGGGTACCCTTCACGGGGTACCAGCTCCCCCCTTTTAATTTTGTGATAACAGTTTTTAATGACAGATGAGCTCTTTCTACTATACCTTGTCCTTGGGGATTGTAGGGAATGCTTGTGGTATGTTTAATTTGTAGGGTATTACAGAATTGTAAAAAGGTTTTGGCTATATAACCAGGGCCATTATCTGTTTTGATTTGTTTGGGTATTCCTAAGATAGAAAAGCAATGTAATAAATGAGCTATGACATGTTTGGTGGCCTCTCCTGTTTGGAGAGTTGCAATAATGAATCCACTATAGGTGTCTATGCATACATGGATATATTTTAGTTGACCGAATTCTAAGTGGTGAGTAACGTCCATTTGCCAAATTTCGTTGGGGATGAGTCCTCGGGGGTTGACTCCCAGAAGGGGAACAGGTAAATACGTTATGCAATTGGCGCATTGTTTAACTATTTGTCGAGCTTGTTCTCTGGTAAGTTTAAACATAAGCCTTAAGGTTTGGGCGTTTAAATGATGTAAGGCATGTGCTTTTTGTGCTTGTTGTAAATTGTCTGTAGTGACTGTGGCTATAGTTTTTGTTGCCACGTCGGCTGTTGCGTTACCTTGTGTTAAAGGTCCCGGTAATCCTGAATGTGCTCTGATATACCCAAGAAAAAAGGGAGTAGTCCTTTTCTGAATAAGTTGTTGACATTGTAAAAATAGGTTAGCTGTGCCTGAAATATGTTTAATTTGAGGCACGGTCTCTAAGAGGGGTATTGAATGAGCCAGGTAGGCGCTGTCTGTGTAAATGTTAAGTGGCTGACAAGGAAAAGCTGATAATGCTGCGATTATAGCTTGCAACTCGACCAGCTGAGCTGATGTATAAGTGGTCTGGAATTTAACGACTACATTATTGTAAGTGTAAGCGGCAAGTCCTGTGGAAGATCCATCAGTGAAAATTAGTAATGCGTCATTGAGGTTCTTTACTGGTGATATGGGGAAACACAAACGCATGAAGTTTGCAAAATTGAATGAGTTTGTTAGGTGGGTAATGGTTGTCAATTGTGCCAGTGTAAGAAGCGCAAGCAATTGGCCAGGCTTGCGTATTTTGTAACAGCCAATGGATGTGTGATTGAGTGTAGGGCTGTATAATGGTAGAGGGTTCTATTCCAAAGTACTTTCTACTGTTTTCTCTTCCCAAGATAATTAGACCAGCTATGGCATCATAATAAGGCAACAAAACCTTTTTAGGGGAGGAGGGCAGGTGTACCCACATAATGGGATTGTTCTGCCAGAATAAGCCAGTAGGGGTCATTGTTGTGTTAAAAATAATGAATATTAATGGCTGAGAATAATCAATACTGGTAACAAATTGTGTTGCAATGGCATATTCTACCTTTTGGAGTGCTATTAATGCTTCTTTAGTAATGGACCTGGGAGATTTTGGATTAGAGTCTCCTTTTAATATATCGAAAAGAGGTTTTAACTCTCCTGTAGTGAGTTTTAAGTATGGCCGAAGCCTCATTATGTGTCTTATTATATGGAGGCGGGTATGAAGTAAAGGGAGGCAAATCAGGGTTGTGATATTTAGCTGCCTCTTTCTCTAAATCATCCCAATTTATCTCTGATTGATTAGGCTTAATAATTTCCTCCTCTTTTTGAAGCATCTGTAAAATTGGGTATTTTTGTTTGTTTTCGTGTGGCATTTCTTTATCTGTTACAGAAGGAGACTTGATTTCCTCATGATCACTTTCGGGGGAAATGAGATCCTCCTCCGTATCTTGCGGAGGCTTTGTGAGGTTAGAGCGGGAGCTAACCTTTAAAATATGCTCTGTCTGAGCGACCGCAGCCATGACTTGCGGATCGGCCTCCTTCTTATCTATTAAATCTCTAATGAGGTTCCAATAAGAGAAAGCGGTCACAGGAATTTTTTCTGGCCCAAAAGTATTATAATAGTCCTGAAGACAATCCCCTACTCTACGCCATATTTTGATATCAATAGTTCCTTCCTGTGGGAACCAAGGGCAAGTATCTTTTACAAAATCAAAAAATTTAAACAAATCATTACCTTTAACCTTTACTCCTCGTATCTTTAAAGCCTCTTTTAATTGTCCTACATAAATTTGATGCTGACTTAATTCTTGTCCCATTTCGGATGCGCCACTTACCTTCGATTCTGACGCGGCAGGTTCCCGCGGTGATCGAAAAAGTTTAATTTCTTTTGTCTTTGTTAACAGTCGACCGTCCTTTGGCGTCCTCTTCCTCACAGAGTCCCTCGTTTCCAGGTCCCTGTTCGGGCGCCACGTATCCCGGCCCGCGGGATCGTCACTGCAGGCCCTGGAGGAGGGAGTGGGAATTTGGGGAACAAGAGATACGAGAAATGGAGACAAGACAGTGCTCTGATCAAATCTCTTTTAATGGCGGTAATGCAGTGCCTTATATACACTTGGAGGGGAAGGGGTTGGGCCAGAGGCGAAAATGATCTCATCGCGGAGGGTGTGGCCAGATAGGTATTGGGTTCTCTGGTCGAACGTCATGTGGCGCCTGCGCTGTCAGGTAGCAATTTTCGCGGGCGCGGGAAAAATGGGTGAAGAAGAAGCAGGAAGAGCGCCATCTTTTATGAGGTATTAATACAGGGGAAAAGGCAAAGATAGGGAGGAGGTGTAAGGTGGAAATGAATAAAGCTCAGGCGTTTTTAATCGTCAATTATTATTCGCTATGGCCGGGGCGTGCAGCTCCGGACAAGAGAGTATGCAGGAAAGAGAGAAAGGAAGGTCACCAGGGCTGGGCCCAGCCAAGGTTTTGACATCACCTTATTTGCCTACTATAGGGATGAACTAGGTGGACACGTGGCCGTATTATTACACTATATTAATACAAATACACCTTCCAGCCCTGGGAAGCAGCATACAATTCTGCAGCCAAGAGATGTTAGAATGCTGCTGGAGGATTCCAGGATCTCACAGGCTAGATTTCAGAGTTCTGAATTTTAGACTTTTCAAGGACATGTGCCCATCTGGGGTTCAGGCATAATCGACTATATTTACTGATGGTGACTGTGTGCATGCCACCAAAACATGTTACACTATTAACTCACTTAAAGGACTCCATGAGGCAGATACTGCTATCTTGACTTTACAGAGGACACTGAGCACGGGCAAGTAACTTGCACGTGGTCACACAGCTGGAAATAGCAGAGGAGCTGGGATGTGAAACCAAGTTTGTGTACTTAGACATAGCGCAGTCCTGCTTCATTGCAGAACAAGCTTCTGTGTGTGAGCTCTGATGGCAAGGCAAGCTGGCTGGTCTAGATCCTGGCTCCTCTACTCTGGGGCAGAATGGTTGATCAAGTGACCTGCTGTGCTTCATTTTCCTCCTCTGTAAAATAGGCATAATAACAGTGCCTCCTAGATTTGGAACTGTCTTTGGGCCTAGCCTTTTTGTGTTCCCCTATACCCTTCACATTCTGTGCACCATCCAGGCCTGGTTTTAATGAGCTCCTCCCATTCCCCAGCACAGCTCTGGTAAATTAATGTCTGTGCAGCATGTGAATGACTGATAGCAAATAACTCAATTTCCTTGCAGCCTAATCCAGAAAGATGCCTTCCTAAGAATAGTATTCTAACTTGGGATTTTAGTCCTGGGGACAGGCTGATAAGAGCAATAAGATTCGTTTACAGGATTACAGGAAAATAAGAACTATCCGTGTCTCTAAAACAGAATGTTCACTTGGAGTGTTGATGGGGTTAAATCGCTGATGCAGGATAAAAGGCTTTCATTTGGCTCAGTGACTTGCTGGGTTTGGGGATTTTCCTCTTCTTGGTCATCACCTCCTGCCTCCTGCGCCTGCATTGTGGTGCTTGTTCCCCTAACCCCACACCTGTGCTCACACCATGCCTTCTGCCTGGTAGTCCTACCCACAGACCTGTTTTGTTTTTTCTTTTCCTAGACAAGCTCAGAATGATCTTTAATATGCCAGTCAATATTAATAAAACACAAGTCAAAGACAAGAGCAAACATATTTTAGATCAAAATTGTGAGAAAACAATGGACAAATTCTATTTCTTTTTGCAAAATCTGCTTGCCAGTATTACTAGTCAAATGGCTAATCATAGATACAATGTATTTTGTGAAAGACTTAGAATGTCCGAAGTAATTCTAGCATTTCAAACAGCTGTGTAGCAGATTACCAAGATCAGTTTATATACACAAACACTGCAGACGAACCTGGCAAGACCTTAAACATCAGAATAACAGTACAATCGTATACAAAATTGGGGAGGAGGGAGGAGGGTTTTTGCTGTTGTTGTTGTTGTTGTTGTTTGTTTTTGAGACAGAGTCTCACTCTATCCCAGGCTGGAGTACAGTGGTGCGATCTTGGCTCACTGCAACCTCTGTCTCCTGGGTCCTGATTCAAGCAATTCTTGTGCCTCAGCATTCCACGTAGCTGGGATTACAGGCGTGTGCCACCATGCCCAGCTAATTTTTGTCTTTTCAGTAGAGACAGCCTGTTGGCCAGGCTGGTCTTGAACTCCTGACCTCATGATCCACCCGCCTTGGCCTCCCAAAGTGCTGGGATTACAGGTATGAGTCACCATACCCAGCTAGTGTTTTTCTTTCTTTTTTTTTTTTTTTAGAGTCAGACAAGTACAATACCAGAAAAAATTAACAAACTCAGTAATTATTATTTGGCATTAATACAAAATTCCAAAGGCGAGGGGAAGATGCATTTTTTAAAAATTCACCAGCTTTAAAGTTCAAAGGAAAAAAGGCCAATAGTTGTTTTCATCAAGAGCAGCTGTACATTTCACGTAATTGTTTCAAAAAGAAAGACTATTAACAACAGTGTCTGTTTAATGCTGCAAGTTTACAGCAAAGACAAAACTAAATAGCAAATTCACAAGGCAATACTTCCACAGAACTATCATCCCATGTCTCATGCAGTGCCTAAAAGATGCTCTCAATTGGATATACAAGTATAATTCACATTAAAAAAAAAAAGAAGAAATGTAAATTTGACACACAGATACATTAAAGGCTGAGTAGTAATGAGTGGTTTTAGCATTTGCCTTTTTGAGAGGAGAATATGTTTGTCATCAAGCACTTGAATCCTTTCCCCAGGTCACTACAGGAAAAGATATTTTCACTAAAGTGCATCAGCACACTGAGAGCAACACACCACCACAGTGGCTAATTTTGGAAAGGCTGCTGTAACCTCCACTAGTGACTGACATTTAACAGAAGACAGATTGGTAAGTACACAAAAGCCTGAAAAAGCTGTGGTCAAAGTACAGCTTTCAATTGTAATTCACAAGTAAAAGTCCTAATCAGTAAAACTACTGACACCAAAGAGAGATTAATTGCAAATTGAATTCTAGCAGTGATTTCAACCTAGCTTGCTTTTGTCACAGTGTTATTTTGGTGGGGTGGTTAGGTAGGAAATGAGTAGCTTAGTATACTGGAAGGCTGATAGGGCACTTCATTTTCTTTCTAAGAAGTCAAGATGTTGTGTTCCTCTGCATGGTGGACCTAGTGGCCTCTGATCAGTTAAGAGTGCTCCTTCCTCAGCTGCAGCCTTCTCTGTCTGTGCTTTCATGATTTCTTTAGGTAAAAGTGTATTTTTGGACTTCTCAACATTCAGTTCTATACATAACTGTTCTCTCTCTAGAAGCAGGCAGCAACATTGAATGCTTTATCAGGGCAATTGCTGAAGGTCTTCTCTCTGGATCTGGACGAATCATAAATTTGAGCAACTCTGTAAATTCTTGGAAAAGCCTGTGTAGTATCTGAGGTAATCTATTCTATCTGATTCCATGCCATTGGTCTCCATTCCTGGGAAGAGATTCTGCACCAGCAGCACATGCCACTGTGAGGGCAAGTACAAGATATCTGCTTTTAGTAGCTGATATAGTTCTTCTGTAAAACTTCATTTCCAAAAAAAGGACTATCATCCTTTTCAATCTGTGGGCTAGAGATCCTTGTTACATACCCAGAATTACCTGTTTTAAGTATAACTTTGTTGGATGCCCAGTGACATGCTTTGGCTGTGTCTCCACTCAAATCTCATCTTTAATTATAGCTCCCATAATTCCCATATGTTATGAGAAGGACCTGGTGGGAGATAATTGAATCATGGGGCAGTTTCCCCAATATTGTTCTCCTGGCAATGAATAAGTCTCAATAGATCTGACGGTTTTATAAGGGGAAACCTGTTTCATTTGGTTCTCTCATTCTCTCTTATCTGCCGCCACATAAGATGTGCCTTTCGTCTTCCGACCTGAGTGAGAGGCCTCCCCAGCGATGTGGAATGTGAGTCCATTAAACCTCTTTTTCTTTATACATTACCCTGTCTTGAGTATCTCTTTACCAGCAGTGTAAAAATGGACTAATACACTAAACTGGTACAGTTAGAGTCGAGTGCTCCCTTAAAGATACCCAAAAATGTGGAAGCAACTTTGGAACTGGGTAACAGGCTGAGGTTGGAACAGTTTGGAGGGCTCAGAAGAAGACAGGAAAATGTGGGAAAGTTTGGAACGTCCTAGAGACTAGTTGAATGGCCTTGATCAAAATGCTGATGATAATATGAACAATGAAATCCAGGCTGAGGTGGTCTTGGACAGAGATGAGGAACTTGTTGAGAACTGGAGTAAAGGTGACTCCTGTTATGTTTTAGCAAAGAGACTGGTGACTTTTTGGCCCTGTCCTAGAGATTTGTGGAACTTAGGACCTGAGGGAGATGATTTAGGGCATCTAGTGGAAGAAATTTCTAAGCACCAAAGCATTGAAAAGGTGACTTGGATGCTGTTAAAAGCATTTCATTTCAAAAAAGAGACAAGAGAACATAAAGTTCAAAAATTTGTAGCCTGACAATGTGATAGAAAAGAAAAACCCATTTTCTGAGGAGAAATTCAAACCAGCTGCAGAAAGAGTAGCCAAATGTGAATCACCAAGACAATGGGGAAAATGTCTCCAGAGCATGTCAGAGGTCTTCATGGCAGCCCCTCCCATCACAGGCCAGAAGGTCTAGGAGGACAAAATGGTTTAGTGGGCCAGGCCCTGAGCCCTCCTGCTTTGTGCATCCTAGAGACTTGGTGTCTTATGTCCCAGCCACTATGGCTGTGGCTAAAAGGGGCCAAGGTACAGCTTGGGTTGTGGCTTCAGAGGGTGCAAGACCCAAACCTTGGGAGCTTCCACATGGTGTTGAGCCTGCAGCTGCACAGAAGTCAAGAATTGAGGTTTGGGAACCTCTGTCTAGATTTCAGAAGATGTATGGAAATGCCTGGATGTCCAGGGAGAAGTTTGCTGCAGGGGCAAGGCCCTCATGGAGAAACTCTGCTAGGGCAATGTGGAAGGGAAATATAGGGTCAGAGCCCCTACACAGAATCCCTACCGGGGTACCACCTAGTGGAGCTGTGAGAAGAGGGCCATCGTCCTCCAGACCCCAGAATGGTAGCTCCACCAACAGCTTGCACCATGCACCTGGAAAAGCTGCAGACACTCAATACCAGCACAAGAACATAGCCAGGAGGGAGGCTGTACCCTGCAAAGCCACAAGGGTGGAGCTGCCCAAGACCATAGGAACCCACCCACCTCTTACATCAGCATGACCTGGATGTGAGACATGGAGTCAAAGGAGATTATTTTGGGGCTTTAAGATTTGACCCACTGGATTGTGAACTTGCATGGGGCCTGTAGCCCCTATTTTGGGGCCAGTGTCTCCCATTTGGAACAGCTATATTTACCCAATGCCTGTGCCCCCACTGTGTCTAGGAAGTAACTAACTTGCTTTTGATTTTACAGGCTCATGCGCAGAAGGGACTTGCCTTGTCTCAGATGAGACTTTAGACTGTGTGGTTTTTGTTTTTGTTTTTGTTGTTTTGTTTTTTTGACTGAACTTCACTCTTGTTGCCACGCTGGAGTTCAATGGCATGATCTCAGCTTACCACAACCTCCGCCTCCTGGGTTCAAGCGAGTCTTCTGCCTCAGCCTCCCAAGTAGCTGGGATTACAGGCATGTGCCACCACACCCAGCTAATTTTGTATTTTTAGTAGAGACAGGGTTTCTCCATGTTGGTCACGCTGGTCTTGAACTCCCAGCCTCAAGTGATCTGCCTGCCTCGGTCACCCAAGGTGCTGGGATTACAGGCATGAGCCACCACACCCAGCCTGGACTGTGGTCTTTTGAGTTAATGCTGAAACGAGTTAAGACTTTGGGGGACTGTTGGGAAGGCTTGATTGGTTTTGAAATGTGAGGACATGAGATTTAGGAGGGGCCAGAGGTGGAATAATATGATTTGGCTGTTTCCGCACCCAAATCTCATCTTGAACTATAGTTCCCATAATTCTCATGTGTTGTGAGAGGAACCTGGGGGGAGTTAATTGAATCATGGGGGCAGTTTCCCCAATACTTTTCTGGTAGTGAATAAGTCCTCCTGAGAGCTCTGATGGTTTCATAAGGGCAAATCCCTTTCACTAGTTTCCCTCATTCTCTCTTGTCTGCTGCCCTGTAAGATGTGCCTTTTGTCTTCTGCCAGGGTTGTGAGGCCTCCCCAGCCATGTGGAACTGTGAGTCCATTAAACCTCTTTTTCTTTATACATTACCCAGTCTTGGGTATGTCTTTATCAGGAGCCTGAAAATGGATCAATACCCCCAGTCATCTTCATCCCCTTCTTCAGAGGCTGCCTTGGGGATTGAGGTTTGAGACATGGAAATATTACCAGGTTACATGTCCATGTGAATCAAAGACATCGAATGAATATACCTCAAGTACCGGCCAACTTGCAGAAGGAGATCCTTCACCTCTGCTTGTTAAAAGTAACTTGTGATTCTGGAATTTTTACTTGTAGCATCAACTGACCTTCCACCACCACAATATCCATTCTGTGGAAGCATATGAGCATCTGCCCAAGCAGACAAGTGTCAAACTCCGCAAATGCCGTCCGAGCACTGCGTGAGCATACACTTCTCTGAAAGCGTTCTGCTCATCAACAGAGCCAGCCAGTGACTTTTCTGATCGCTTAATGCACCTATCCAGTCTCTCCACAGGCGGCCCCTGGGTCTGCCAGGGGTGCTGGCGTCGGGGTGGCCCTGGCGCTGTCCCTAGCCCCATTCTCCAGCCCGTGCAGCACCATGAGGTGGGACGCCTGGGCGTGTCCTGGGCTGTGGCCCACCTGCGACACCAGCTGCCTGCAGGGCCAGACCCAGCTCCACCCCTCGGGGCTCCGCGGCTCAGGGGGTCGCCCAGGGTGCTGGGCCCGGCTTCCTCTTCGCCGCCCACGGTGTCCGCTGCGGCCCTGGCTTGACCAACGGCTACTGGTCCGGGTGTGGCTCGGGCTCGGGGCGCGCCCCTCCCATCTCTGCAGGGTCCGCGTCCTCGCCGCTGTTGGGCCCCGCCGAGACCCCCGGTGGCCCCGGCTCCAGAGGCTACAGCGTCGCCATCTCCGGGCAGACTGGGGCTGCGCAGCGCGGTCTGGGGTGCGGGCAGCGGGGCCCCCCGGGAGCTGCTGGGAACCGCGGGTCCTGGGGCCGCCCGCCCCGCACAGCTCGGAGCGAGTTTGGGGAGGGAGATACACTCTCAGCCCATCTCGCCGTGCCCGACAGCGCGCATCAGGAGGGCATCAAAGGTGTTTTAGTAGAGTGGCAGTGGACAGCGGCATCCATGCAGAAGGAGCAGCTTGTGGACAGAGTCACAGGCTGGTTAACTGGTGACAAATTCCTGAAGGTGCCTGACAAATTCAAGGAAAACCTGTTCCCAGATCAGCTGGGGTCTGGGTTTTGTGTTCGCCTTTTCTCAATGCTCCAGTGAGGCAGGACAGTGGGGCCAGATTGCACTCAACCATGGTCAAGGGCTCCCCTACAAGCTGGGAAGGACTAACTCCCTTCTCAGCCCAGGGACACAGAAGGTTAGAGCAGCCTGTCCAGTGGGGATTTGAGCTCAGAGAGGGGAAGCCACTGTCTCAGAGTCACAGAGCAGGTCAGTGGCAGGCCCAGGTCCTGGATCCGCAAGCTCTTTGTTTCTGAAGAAATATTCCACCCCAGAGCATGAAAGTTACCTGAGCGCTGACTCCCTGGCAGGTGAGGTCATTTTGCCCATTCTCTCCTTTCACCGTCATTGTGTGTGTGGTTTGTGTAAATGTACCCATCGTATGGTGGAAAACTTAGGCTCAGAGAGAGGCAAAGGCCTGTGCAAGGCGACAGAACTCAGAAGTGCCTGAGCAGAAACAAGGACCAGACAGACTTTCCCTTGACTTTGCTCTAGTCCATCTGGAGGTGGGGCAATTTGTTGGGGGACCAGAGGCCATCAGCAGCCCTCTTGGTGGCCATGTGGGCTCAGGGGAGATGTGCATGAAAAAGCTGGAGGCCATGATGCTTTCACCCTCACTCATTTCTAAAGGGGCAGGAATCTTTGCATGGCACAGACGCCTGGTTTGCCAAAATGACCCTCCCTTCCCTGCCTCTGGCCCCAGAGGTGAGTCACAGGTGGGTGAGGGTGGTGTCAGGCATGGGCAGGGTGATGTTGCTAGCACACTCTTCAGGCCCTGCTTCAACCCAGGAAACTGGGTTTGTCAGGCAAAGCCCAGATATATTGTATCAAAATCTGGATTTCAAATAATGTTTTCAGGTGATTTGCATGCACATTGATAATTTTAACTGGCAGTAATTCTATAATTGAAAGGGAAAAGAATATATAGATATATTGACTTGTCAAAAAGGTACAGTAAAGACTGTATATTTCAAGGCATATACATCTTATCTTACAAAAAATAACTAAAAACAATAATAAAGGGGATAGGGAATGAGTTGAAGTAGAAATTAAACAAATGGGGCATAATTAGTAGATACTGAGGCTGAGCATCAGCTCATACTATTTTGGTTATTGTGTATAGGTTAAAATATTCTCTAATAAAACACTTGTATAAAAAGAAAAACTATAACATTAGCTCTTAAGATCGTGGTTAGGTTTGGGGAGGAGGAAAAGGAAGGAAGTGGTTTGTGGGCAAAAACAGGGATAGTTCTATAGTTACACAAATGTATTAGCTTTGTTACAAGTTATTGAGCATTACATTAATATTTTATTGTGCATATGTTTCTGTATGCATGTTATACATCAATAAAATTTTAAATATTTATTATTTAATCCTATTTCAGAATAATAGCAATGCTTGGCATTGTTTTGTTTCAAAGTGGGGCATTTACACTCAGGCATCATGAGATGGATATTAATATTCCAAGGTATTTATTCATGTCCTGACCTTTGGGCATCCCCCTCAGTCTTTCATTTTTTATTTCAATTGAGTAAACAGCATGGTTTTAGTTTTGGGGAATGTAAATTTCTTACAGCAAAGTCCTTCCTCCACAACAATATTCCCCACGGCCAGGCCACCTAGCACCGTGGGCTGCACATAGTGTGCACCCAGTGTGTGTGGAACTGGTTTGAATCAGGAAGAAAACAAGTAGCAGAGTGTGGGGAAAAGAAAGAGATCAGCCTGTTACTGTGTCTATATAGAAAGAAGTAGACATAAGAGACTCCATTTTGTTCTGTATTTGAGATGCTGTTAATCTGTGACCCTACCCCCAACCTTGTCCTTGCAAGAGACATGTGCTGTGGTAACTCAAGGTTTAATGGATTTTGGGCGTGCAGGGTGTGTCTTTGTTCCTAGGAAAAGCTAAGTATTGTCCAAGGTTTATCCCCATGTGATAGGATGAAACAATGCTGCTAAAAGGTTTATCTCTAGGCACAGGATTTTCCTTTAAACTTATTCATGTCACAGAGATCCTTGTTCTTATGGCTTACTGCTGATTTCCTCCCTAAAAATGATCCTATTGTCCTGCCGGTGCCGGCGTGGGTCCTCTGTAAGCTGAGCGCCGGTCCCCTGGGCCCCCGCTTTTCTTTCTCTATACTTTGTCTCTGTGTCTTATTTCTTTTCTCAAGTCTCTCGTTCCACCTAACGAGAAACACCCACAGGTGTGGAGGGGCAGGCCACCCCTTCAGCAGAGGTCAGTTTTGCAAAGGATAGAATGTGGGTAATACGAGTAAGATTGAAAGGCCACAACTCAACAGCAAACACTTCTTAAATACTTTCAACTGATTCTCTGAAAGATGTTGGTTTACAGCAGACATTTGGGAGTATAGTTGCATATTGTAATCACCTGGAGAGCTTTAAATCACACTGCTGCCTGGGTCTCACTCTAGAGATTGTCTTAATTATTCCCTTGCAACTTGGGTTTGGGAACATTAAACACCACCTCCCACATGCACAGCAGGTTATTCTAATGTGCACACAAGGGTAAGAAGCATTGATTCAGGGTCAGGAATGCATTGGTTGTGTGTGATTTCTATGTGTGCTCTAGGCATTTGCCCTATAGCTGCTCCTGGATGGGGGTCTTAGAAAACATCTTGGCCCTTGAAAACATACTCTGCTGGTTGGCTAAATTGCAACAGGGAAAAATAGCAGCTCTATCTCTATGTCACTTGCCGTCGAGCAAAAGTTGTTTCAGGCACAGTAAGTTGATTTAGTCTATATTAAAAATCATAAGTATCCTACCAATACAGAATAAGGATACAAAGGTTTCCAGATATGTGGAGTGCATTATAGGTGTTTTCGTATTTATCCTATAAGAAATTACAAATGTAATGGTGGGCGTTAATTTCCTAAACCAATGCTTAGCCATTCCCTCAAATCATTTCCAGTTTTTCCAAGAGACTTCAGAAGCATTCCCTGGAGTGAATTATTTCTAATGGTGAAGAGTACTGGATAGATGGGATGAGATTCTCAAAAAAAAAATCTTGCTTCTACTTCAGAAGTGTCACTCTTCCACCCCTTGAAGGACCAGGAAACCTGGCTGAGTAGTGTGGTCTATGGAGGTGCATGGGCTTCAGAGACAGGCCAGCGATGATCCTGAGTCCAAGCCAGCTGCTTAGTAGATGTGGGACAGTTTTATAAACCTTACCTGCAAGAAAAAACAAAACAAAATTGATTGCAAAAACAGAAATTTAAAAAATTTTCTTATTGTATTCATGTTCTTGGCAATGGCTTTTATGATGGTTCCCATCAACAGACAGAATCTGTTTCCTAAACCTTGAACTTTCTTGCTTAATTTGCACAGGCCAAAGCTGTGCATGTGACAGTGGGTCAGTTTGGTGCCTAGGCTCAAAAGGTCTTAAATAGTTCTGTTATCTTTTTCAGAATTTTTCCATATCCATGAAAACAAGCCCATTTTAGCTTTCTATAGGATAAAGTAACATGCTGAGAAAAGCCAAAGAGCCTCAGTTTACAGACAGCTCACTCCCAGAAGCAGAGCCACCTAATTCACCAGCAGCTGAACACTCACATCTGTAGGAGCCAAACTGAGCCCAGAAGAATGGCCCAGCTGAGCCCAGTCTAAATTTCTAACCACCTCAACCCCTGAGAGAGGCGACAGTCAGAGGCTGGTTAGGAAGATAGGGAGGGAGGGTCTCGGGAGAGGAAAACCACCCGCGGGACTGCACCTGCCCCGCCCCTGTAGCTAGTGGGAAGAAATGTGGTTAAGAACTTCCTCTTATGCCAGGATGTTGCTCAGATGGGACTATCCCAGCTTACGCATAGGCAAAATAAATCAACCTAAATTTCCTTGTTTTCACCCAGCTCATTGTAAAGTCATTAACATGATATAAGTATTGTGGTTTTAGCTTCTCCCCTGTAAGTTTCCCTTAGGCACTCATGGGTAATAACCAAAATGGAATCACTGTGGCCAACCCCAGGCATGCGCAGATGCAACACCCTTGGTGGGGAACTTGACCCCTCCCATTTGGGTAGAACCCACAGAAGACTTCCTCGTTCTTGCCACATAAAAGACCCAGAAGTCAGCCCCATTTCTGGCAACATGCTTTTAGGTCCCCTCTGGCTGCTGAGAGCTTTCCTATTGCTTAATAAATCCTACTCTGCTTTCTCATTCTGGTGTACACGTGCCTCATTTTTCCAGGTCATGGGAGGAGAGCCTGAACCTGGCTGAACTGAGACCACCACACTGGCACCAAACAGCAACTAGGAGACCGTGATATTCACGTGGACACTCTCAGCTTGCACCTTTGCTTTCTCTAGGGGGCACTGTCCCACCCACCCTTGAGCCTGAGGAGAAAAGTTGATAGGCTGTTCCCTCACTTCCAGCAGAAAAGAGGTGTTCAGGCCGTCACTTTCCTGAAGTCAGAGCCTTCATGGCTGCACTGAATGTGGCAGCCACCTGCCATATGTAGCTACTGGGTACCTGGAATGTGGCTGGTTTGAAGTAGTATGTGCTGCGAACAAAAAAATGCACAGTGAGTGTAAAAGAATTAGACCAGAAATATACTTTATTTCTAATTATATATTGATCATGTATTAAAACTATTTTGAATACACTAGGTTACAATTATAAACAATTTCACTTGTTTCTTTTTGTTAGTTTGGATGTGGCTAATAAAAAACTAAATTCACAACTAACATTTTATTTTTTAGAGACTTGTTTCCTCTTCCAATCTCAGGTGTCCTACTCAAAAGACCAGAGGCCAGAAAGGTTATGAAATCTAAAACATTAAAATAATTGTGATTATATTGTTTCCATTTGTGAGCAAGCGTGTGTCTGTGTGTGTGTGCGCGCGAGCATGCACAATTGATAAATGGACGTAACATGACACAACAGAAGGTTAAAAATGAACCCCCAACAGAGCCAGGCCTAGCACAGAAAGCCCTGACTGAAAATACCTGGAGACACGAGTCTGTGACTCTTGCCTGGGGTTAAGTGTATGGTCGAATTTCTGGCACTCGAATTCTGTCACTCAAAGCTTGAGGGCGTAGAGCTAGTAGCAGTATCCAATGAGGGCGCTGGACTGGGAACTGCCCAATCAGGCAAAGGAGGGGGCGGCATCCGGGATCTGGCGCGGCTTTTACCTCTCCCTTCAGCCAGAGCTGGGTTGGGGGCTCACTGTCCTGCTTCCACCCCTCAGGGAGGCTTAGCTGAATCCGCCACAGCCTCAGCCTCCGTCGCTCTGTGACCAGCGGGTATTGGATGATTCTACCTAAGACTTCACCACACCCTTGAAGCCCTGAAATGGTGAGTGTGCCGGGCAGGGCATCCCGAGGCCGGGGGGGGGGGGGGGGGGGGCTTCATCGGCACCGGCGGGAAATGGCCTCGGCGGGACCGAGTCTGCTGAGGCCCTGCTGCCGCCGCTCAGCCCTCGGTCCTCAGTCCCCTCCGGTGAGGGACCCGCGCTCCTGTCAGTCCCCGCACGGCGGCTCTGCCCAGCCTGCAGCCCTCCTCGTTCAGCTCTGCGCCCGCAGCCCCGCACCTTCCCCGGGCTGTGGGGTGAGGAGCTCACCGGGAAGACGCCGGGCGGCGTGCGCGGGCACGTGTGGGAGGAGCTGTGGTCCGGGGTCCTGTCCCTACTTTACCCGGTTCCAAATGAGATCGAGGCCCCGTCAAAACAGAGTTCATGTGAGGAAACGGGGACTCATTAGTGGGACAGCGCCCCCGCGCTCGCGGTTTGGGGGCTGCCAGCGGGTCTTGAAGGAAAGGCTTTTGTGAGGTGTGTGAGGAAGGGAAGCAAATCGCCCGCCCGCCCCAACTTTCCACCGGTCCCCTTGCCCTGAGCGCCGCCTCCGCGTGGCTGTTCCTGGGCGGCATCTTTTAGAATACGCTGGTGTCGTGTGCACAGCGCTTCGCTGAGTTCTGTGAGTGGTTCTGCCCCATTATGGAACTTGAGGAGGGTGAGGGCGCCCCTGGTTTGTTGGAGACGTTCAGAAATGAAGACGGGTGTCCAGAGGCAGGGACTGGCGTCTGCAGAGGGGCAGTTGCGGGAAGAGCGCTGAGCTTGTGGGTCTGCGCTGACTCTGGGTGGGGTCGTTAGTGAGTGGCTGGACAGCCCGTTGGGGCTGGAGCATTGACCGGTGTTGAGGAAACTCCGCACGTTTTCTGTCAGAAGAAACACATGGAGACATGGCTGAGCCTGGGCTGGAGGGAGTCGCCTGGTGTCTGCGGGATGCGCGAGTGGGTTCTGCACTTGCGCGGTCCTGCTGGGCCCTGTCCGGTTCCTCCAGGTCTCCTTCCGGGGAGAGGGAACTGGGAACTTAAGAGGAAAGGAGGAGTTCTGAGAAACGTCCCTTCCCTGCACCCTGCTGCCAGCCCCCACCCAATGCTAACCCACTCCTGAGCACGCCCACTGGGTATTCGAATGGCCACACTCATCCCAGGACAGGGTTCCACCCTCAGGAATTGTGCCCATGGCAGCTTTGCTCCTACAGTTTTCTCCTAAGAACACACACAGTGCCCAGGAGACTCCTGGCTCATGTCAACCCCAGATCTGTAGCAGGAATCTGTTTTCTTCACCTACCTAGGCTTCTGGACCACCTGATCTTAATCTCCTCTGCCTTTATGGACTCAGGAATCAGTCAGAGCTTAGCCCTGCCTGGGCCTGAACTTGTAGCACAAACCAGTCATTTCATCAATCCTGCCTTGCCCCCACCCAAGGCTCTTGATAGCACCTTTCTCTCTCTTATGCTCTTTTCTTCCCCACACATCCTCTTTCCGGTGCACACAGTTTGCTCAAGTGCATCCCTCATGTGCTACAAGAATTCCAACATTAGTGAGTTCAAGACCAGACCTTTAGACCTGCCTGTTGTAGGACCAAATACAAATTAGAAAAGGCTTAATGCTTTCTCTTTAGAATGAGGGAAGACTTTTTGCTCTTCTCCCTTTTCTTAAAGCATTTAGTTTGAAAACTTTTATATTTAAATATTTTCTCTGCTGCTTTGAAAAATATGTAAATCATTTTTGTCAGTTAACTAGGTCATTTGTCTTTTTTGACTCAAAACTGTCTTTAGGACCTGGGAACTATTGCGTTCAAATGCAAATAGCAAGAATATACACCCTATGCCACAGTCTGTAGGCGAGTAGGAGGCTGCCTTCAGCCCGTACGTGCCTCCACATTTCAAAACTACGTCCTATCATGAAGATACGGAAAGTGGTTTTTTGGTTTGTTTGTTTTTAATGTTACCAATTAGAAAACCCAGATGACCTCCCAAATTACTAGTTGACGTTATTATAAACTGTGTATGACAAATGGTGCTGTCATGTCTTGTACTTGAGTACTAATGGCGACGTTTTTTCTGTATTTGCAGTCTATTAGATTGCCTGTGATGCACATCGTATTTTGGTTTAATTAAATAACAAATCATTATCTTGCTGTTCTATTATTGTGGAGAGTATCATAGGATTGGAGATTTTGCTTTTAGTTATATTTTCCAAACACTGTCCAGAATTACCACATGGTATACACAAAGTGCCCACCAGGCTTCTCTTTAGAAAAAACCTTCCTTCTAAGGATTCCAGTCACAATCCACAATTTTGTGGCAAAGTACACAAAGTGCAGCAAAGTGCTCCACAAATCTGCAAACCAAAAGTTCTCTTTATTTGGGATCTACAATCACTTCTAGAGCAGTTAGACTAGATTTCTACAAAAATAACCTTTCAGGACAGCCATCAGTTATTCCACTTCCCTCCATGCTCCTGACATCTTCAGATCTGACACTGGTTCAGACACCATGGGGCCCATACACCCAACCAGGATCACACATGTGCATTGATTAAACCTGAGAACTTCAATTCTGTCCCTTCTCCCCTTGTCCAAATGCCCACAAATGTCCATAGCTCACCAGCCCTCCAGGACCTAAATGTGCATTCCCAAATTCTGAATTTATGTCCTGGGATTTGAGAGAAAAATGACACTTTTATCTGAGAAATACAGTTTCTTTTAATTATCAGACCCAGAGACTTGTTAAAATGAGACCACAGTCCTACTGTTCCCCTCTTTGAACTATCTGTTTTTTGAAATTCCTTGCTATTGCCAGCAGTGGCTATAAAGTAACCTAATAATACCACAGTGGGCACTGTAACCCACACTCTATGGCTTAACAATATATAGCCAGCCACTAACCAATTTTACTTCTGTAAATCAATAGGAATGTCTAACAACTTTGTATCAGTCCCCTCTCTGCTTTCTTTTTTGCCTTTAAAAATACACTTGTAACTGCTTCTAATTGGAGTATATATTCAGGGCAGCTTTATACTGCAAGATCGCAATCTTCAAGCTTTGGCCCAAATAAACTCTCTACTTATGTTTACCCCAGTTTTTTCCTTTTAGGTCAAAATATTCTTCAGAATGTGTTGAAGGAGCCTCCATGAAAGGCTGTCTCTGGTTTTACTCTGTTTGCTGTAATCCCCAGGAATGCAGAGGCACATTGATCTCACCTAGAATCTGCACATAAAAGCTGGCTTCTGCCTAGGATTCACAAAATAGGGCCAGACTTTGGGTTGAAGACATACAGAAAACTCACAGAAGGCATTTTCTGCATCATGAGAAGTCAACATAGACAACTTAAACCCCACTTTCAGCGTGGAGCCCTTTGAGTTTTCCAGGTCTTGTCACCTGCTACAGCTGTGTGAGAAGCTTCTGGTGTGAATAGAATCCTGTGGCAGAATCTGTAAGTGTATAACAAGCACCTTAGCAGTGGGAGGTGAGGGCCACAAAATATCCAGAGCCATAATCACAACCATAATCACAAGTATGCCATCCTGTATACTGGGGTACTGGAGAACTTTCGTCTTTCCTCTTGTCTCAGAGTTAGCTGATCAGGGACAGTGCATATCACATCTGGATCTAGAATCTGCAGCTCTGCCTGGGCAGTTCTATTTTCTATTTGCACTCCATGAAGTCAGTCTCAGTCTCTCTTGCCTGGATCACTATGGGGCTTCAGCCAGGGTCACTGAGGACACTCAGTGAGTATTTGAGACATTTGAGGATGTCTTGTGCAGACTGGGGTCAGTCTGACAAAGTCTAATTCTGGTTCCATTTCAGAGAAAGAGAAATGACTTATCAAGGGTTTGTTCCCTCACAGAAAGAATCTCATTGATTCATAACCAGATAAGAGTTGTTCCAGTTTTCTGGTTCTGGAGACTCAAACTGATCAATAAACTAATTGCTTCTATTTTGTATGGTCATTAGAAAAAGAGACGAAGCAGTCACGGTCCCTCCCATGAAGGAACCTGCAGTCTAGAGCACATGAATAAATGGTTGAATTCAGCATCATGTGTTCAGTACAAAGACGGAAACTGCATGGGAAGCTTAAGCTTCATTTGGGTTACTTCCCTTTTATTGTTTTGTGAGTTTTGATGCCTCTACCTGAAGGGCTATTCATGGATAGAAGAGAAGTTCTTATTATTTGTATTGTTTTTAGCTTGCTAAGAATAAGTATTTAGCTTCTAATATAATTGGTCCAGAAAAACATAAGGGTTTTGGTTAAATTCCTCCTTATTGTATGTTGTAATATAGACAGGGAAGTGTCTAAAATAGATTAAAATTACACAAACTCTGAGAATCAAATTTCTCTTGCTCAGGCTTAGAAAAAACAAAACTGAAAATACTTGGTGGCCCAGAGAGCAGAAGCCTAGGGCCCACCTTCTATCCCAACCCTGCCCAGATCCACCCTCTGCTGAATCTTGTCCAGGTCTAATCCACATTGAAATCTCTCACAGAACTGCTTAGAGGAGATCTGAGTTTGGGGTGGCTACTCCTACTGCCTCTTCAGAGCTGGTGCTTCCAATTTCCTGAAACACAAAAGCAGATAAATGGGGAAAAGCAATATACTTTTGTGCTTTAAATTCTTTTTATAAAATTAAAACCAGTGTTTCTAGAGACACCCAGCAATCTGTTCTCCATCCCTACAGTTTTATTTTTTTTAACAATTCTCAAAGTAAATACAAATACAAAAATAAATTCCTCTGAATTGCACTTAACACTTCCATTCTGTTTCTCTCCCATCTATTTATATTGAACTATTATTCTGAACTTTTTTTAAAAAAAAATCAATCATAGGGAAACAGAAAAAAAAAAATAGAAATGCTGGGCCCTGCATTTAAATCCTGGGAATTATGGGACAGTTAGTACCCACCTCCCAGGATATTATGAGAATTAACACACATAATGTGATCTTCCCAGCACAGTGCTCTGTGACATACTCCTGCACACACAGTACATGCTCCTTAAAGATCACAGTAATGCATGTGCACATGTTTTTCAAATGCAGCCTTATTCAGATATTGCCACCATCTCCAGCCTCTGTAACCACTGAAGGGCCTGCAGAGAATGCCCTGTTTCAGGATGATGACTGGTGGTCTTGTCTTCAGACGAAAAGTATTTGTGTTGGGGTAAGGGACCCTGTGTGCTGTGCCTTCTTACTCTAGCTGAGTGGTACTATAATGGATTTAGGGGGAGGAATATCAGCATCAACAGGAGACTTGCTATAAGAAGCTCCTTTTCATGGACCCTTTTCAAACCTGCAGAATTTTGTTATTTACAGTGAGGCCTAGAATAGCAAATAATTTATATGCACATTGAAGCTTGAAAGCCAGTGCTTAGCTGACTCTCAGCCCAGTCTTCTAATAGGATCACATGGACTGTTTGAAGAGAAGCAGTCACTTGTTCCCTCCCCACAGATTCTGTCTGTTTTTCTGGGTGGAAACATCCCTGTTTTTTAAATTAAAACATGATTCTACAGCGAGGCCAGGGTCAAGCATGAGGGTTTCCAGATACTTTAATGAGTGGTGAGTTTACCCTTTGTTCGAGGAAGTCACAGGGCCTACTCTGCTTGGTTTTGGTAGCAGCAGGTCAGCGTTGCCCATATTTCCATTGCAGCAACAGTAATTGCTCGCATGCCATCCTTTTTCCTAAGTTATAGAATACTTTAGAGAACATTACTGTGTTGAAAGTTATTTTATCAGATAATTACAGTCAGAACTAGCTCCCTTAACTCATTTCTCCTGTGGTCAAATTGAGACCTCTGTCACTGGCCGGGCGCGGTGGCTCACACCTGTAATCCAGCACTTTGGGAGGCCGAGGCAGGCGGATCACAAGGTCAGGAGATCGAGACCATCCTGGCTAACAAGGTGAAACTTTGTCTCTACTAAAAATACAAAAAAAAAAAAAAAAATTAGCCAGGCGTGCTGGCGGGTGCCTGTAGTCCCAGCTGCTCTGGAGGCTGAGGCAGGAGAATGGCATGAACTCAAAAAGCGGAGCTTGCAGTGAGCTGAGATGGCGCCACTGCACTCCAGCCTGGGCAACAAACAAGACTGTCTCAAAAAAAAAAAAAGAACTCTGTCACTTGACAAGTATGTGTTTTCAGGAACTCTTAACATTCAAGGATGTGGCTATAGAATTCTCCCCAGAAGAGTGGAAATGTCTGGATCCTGCCCAGCAGAATGTATATAGAGATGTGTGTTGGAGAACTATAGAAATCTGGTCTCCCTGGGTGAGGATAACTTTCATATGTAATTCCTAATATTCCCTCAGAGTTTTATTTTTTCTCTTTGTAGAATGTTTCTTGGGAGCTTCTGCTTTGCGTGAATTAGTTTCAGTTTGTTTCTTCATGAAAAATTGGGAGTTTGCTGGTGTAAAAAAAATCTTTAAGATGTTTCATCTTTACCTAAACCTTCTCTTTTCTTGAGGTAATTTGTGTCCTTCACTCTAGATTACTGGTAAATCTAGAAATTCAATGTTGTAAAATATTGTTTTCCACATCTTAAAATCCAATTTGCGCCAATTTTTTTTGATTCAGTAGTACTGGGTAGTGGAACTTAGAAACCACAGATTTAAAATACTTAAATATTCTACCCTTTTCCTCGCTGACACCGCCGAGGTCGCACGCGTGAGGCCTCTCCGACGCCGCCGCGATGCGCTACGTCGCCTCCTACCTGCTGGCTGCCCTCGGGGGTAACTCCTCCCCCAGCGCCAAAGACATCAAGAAGATCTTGGACAGCGTGGGCATCGAGGCGGACGACGACCGACTCAACAAGGTTATTAGTGAGCTGAATGGAAAAAACATTGAAGACGTCATTGCCCAGGGTATTGGCAAGCTTGCCAGTGTACCTGCCGGTGGGGCTGTGGCCGTCTCTGCTGCCCCAGGCTCTGCAGCACCTGCTGCTGGTTCCGCGCCTGCTGCAGCAGAGGAGAAGAAAGATGAGAAGAAGGAGGAGTCTGAAGAGTCAGACGATGACATGGGATTTGGCCTCTTTGATTAAATTCCTGCTTCCCTGCAAATAAAGCCTTTTACACATAAAAAAAATAAAATAAAATAAAATACTTAAATATTCTAAAGAGCCTATCAGGAAACAATTTTTGGATTAATTTTTTTAGAATCTTCCATCATTTGTCTTTTCTTCTTAGCATAGGGCTAGGCTGGTAATTGGCGAATCCTTGGCAATAGTCATGTTACTTTTTTTTTTTTTTTTTTTAGTAAAACAAGTGTTGCTCTCTTTAACTCAGACCTCATCACTTGTTTGGAGCAAAGAAAAGAGCCCTTTAATGGGAAGACACATGAGACAGTAGCCAGAGCCCCAGGTAGGTGAGAGTGAATGAAGGAGAGGACACAGGCAAGGGTACCAAAGGCAAAAAAGAAAGCCAGGCCTTAAAATGTAGTTTGGAAAGCTCTTCTTCAATGCAAATAATTTCTGAAAAGGCTGCATTTTTTCTCATGTTCACAAATAGGGGCATCCGCAGCCCATGCTGTTAAGTCTTCTAAGAATTCCTTTTCTTTTTTTTGAGATGGAGTCTTGCTCTGTCACCCAGGCTGGAGTGCAGTGGTGCGATCTCAGCTCACTGCAGCCTGTGCCTCCCAGGTTCCAGTGATTCTCTTACCTCAGCCTCCTGGGTAACTGGGATTACAGGCATCTGCCAATACACCTAGCTAATTTTTGTATTTTTAGTAGAGACAGGGTTTTGCCATGTTGGCCAGACTGGTCTCAAACTCCTGACTTTGGATGATCCACCTGCCTCGGCCTCCCAAAGTGCTGGGATTACAGGTGTGAGCCACCACACCAAGCCCTCTCTTTTCTTTAGCGATCTCCCTTCAAGTTTACAGGGAGAGCCAATGTCCTCTTTATCACTTATAAGGGGCTGCATGATCTGACTGCTGTTCCATTGCTTTTGGAGACATAGGAATTCTTGTGTTATTGAGGACCTCTATGTTAACGTATTTTTTTCAAATATGGATTTTGTTTCATGCCTAAATATGTAAGGCAAGTAGTGGACATATTGGAATTTGGTTCAGAAATCCCAGGAACACTAGGGACAGATGTTGCACCTTTTCTGCTTAGTGATTTTTAATCTTATTGCAAATGTAATTCTACAAAAATTCTTTCTTAGCAATTTTATAAGAACGATAAGCATTTTCCTAAATATGAAAAATGTATTGCTGATTGTACTTCAAAATGTTATTGTTTTAGTATAAACTGAGATTTGTAATTTAAACTCTATATGTGTAAATTTTCAAATTATAATATAGTTTAAAGCATAGTTTTCCAACCTTTTAGCTTCCCTGGGCCACATTGGAAGCAGAATTGTCTTGGGCCACACATAAAAAACACTAACACTAATGATACCTGATGAGCTTTACAAAAAAAAGTTCATGAATAATTTTTATGATATCTACCACAACAGATAAGCAAAATGTTCTTACATTCATAGGATTGAACACCAGTTGATTAAAGTATCTACTCACCTTCAAGATTTCTTTTTTTCCCCCCCAAGAGGGAGTCTCACTCTGTCGCCCAGGCAGGAGTGCAGTGGCGCGATCTCAGCTCACTGCAAGCTCCACCTCCCTAGTTGACGTCATTCTCCTGCCTCAAGCCTCCAGAGTAGCTGGGACTACAGGCGCCCGCCACCATGCCCAGCTAATTTTTTTGCATTTTTAGTGGAGAGAGGGTTTCACCGTGTTAGCCAGGATGATCTCGATCTCCTGACCTTGTGATCCACCCGCCTCTGCCTCCCAAAGTGCTGGGATTACAAGCGTGAGCTACCGCGCCCTGCTAAGATTTCTTAAATGCACTGTCATTAACTAGAAGACTGCTAAGTGTATATTATTATTTCCTAATAACTATAATCTTATAATTTTAGTATGAAGCCTACTGGGGACCGGGCACAGTGGCTCACGCCTGTAATCCCAGCACTTTGGGAGGCCGAAGTGGGCGGATCACTTGAGGTCAGAAGTTCGAGACCAACCTGGCCAACATGGTGAAACCCTGTCTCTACTAAAATTACAAAAATTAGCTGGGTATGTTGGCAGGCACCTGTAATCCCAGGTACTCAAGAGGCTGAGGTGGGAGAATTGCTGAACCCGAGAGGCCGAGGTTGCAGTGAGCTGAGATGGCACCATTGCACTCCAGCCTGGGCTACAGAGTGAGACTCTGTTTCAAAAAAAAAAAAAAAAAAAAAGCCTACTGGGATTCTGTCATTGAGATCTATCTATATCTATGTAAAAATGTGGGTCTCACATACACACACCTATATAAGTTATATGTGTGTATTGTAAATTCTCACTTAACATTGTTGATAGTTTCATGGAAACTGTAAGTGAAGCAACATATTGTTTAAGAAAACTAATATTGGCTGGGCGCGGTGGCTCACACCTGTAATCCCAGAACTTTGGGAGACCGAGGCAGGCGGATCATGAGGTCAGGAGTTTGAGACTAGCATGGCCAACATGGTGAAACCCCATCTGTACTAAAGATACAAAAAATTAGCTGGCTGTGGTGGCACGCACCTGTAATCCCAGCTACTCAGGAGGCTGAGGCAGGAGAATCGCTTAAACCCAGAGGCGGAATTACCATAGTTGAATTGATAGAAACAAGGGTTATGTTCAAATGGTATATGTAGCAACATTGTTTTATTTAAAGATGCAGTGGGTTTTATATATGTATGCATGATCATATTATCTACAAACAGTAACATTTTTACTTCTTTTCCAAGCTGGAGAGCTTTGTTGTCCTTTTCCTTACCCAATTTTTCTGAAAGAAACTTCCAGGAATATGTTAAGATAGAAGCTGTGGCCCTGCAGGCGGGCCTGTGTATCTTGGCCTCAGCTGTGGTCTCTGAAGCAGCCCTGTGTCTGCACATTTGAAGGATCTAACAATAATTACAGTTTCTGTAAACTATTTTTGACAGGTAAAGATCTCCCATTTGTTTGGTCCACAGGCTGATGAGATTACCTTTGGGGTTGCAGAGAAGAAGGGTTGTAGCTGGGTTACAAGGGTGATGCTGGGTCTCCTGTGGGGTCTGCCTTTGATGGTTGTGTTAACAGAGATTTGGACAGTCATGGATTCTTTTTTTTTTTTTTTTGAGACGGAGTCTCGCTCTGTCACCCAGGCTGGAGTGCAGTGGCCGGATCTCAGCTCACTGCAAGCTCCACCTCCCGGGTTTACGCCATTCTCCTGCCTCAGCCTCCCGAGTAGCTGGGATTACAGGCGCCCACCACCTCGCCCGGCTAAGTTTTCGTATTTTTTTTTAGTAGAGACGGGGTTTCACTGTGTCAGCCAGGATGGTCTCGATCTCCTGACCTCGTGATCCGCCCGTCTCGGCCTCCCAAAGTGCTGGGATTACAGGCTTGAGCCACCGCGCCCGGCCAGTCACGGATTCTTTCTGGGCCATGGAAAGATTAAATATCCTTGAGGACATTAATCTATATGGCAGGCATTAGGGTAGGGTTTGAAGTTTTTCTGCATGTGTCGGGCCAAATATCAGGTGTATGAATGGGTTTGGCTTCTGCTGACTACCTGGGAACAGTTTTCACAAGTCTCTATGTGGGTCCCTGAGTGTGTACAACTGGCCACAGACTGTGACTGAGGGCTAGAACTGAGTCACAGGGCTGCTTCAGGGAGCACAACTGAGGCCAAGATATACAAGGCTGCCTCCAGGGTATGGCTGGGTGTGTCTCCCTGCAGGTCTCTTAACGAAGGACCACTTGTGGACTGTAGCTGAGAGGAGTTTGAGAAAGGTTGCAGAACTGCTTCATAATCTTCAGTAACACCAAGCTTGTGTGCCATTTCCTTGTCTGTAGCCATGTCTATGGGCCCTTGAGTTAGCCACCTGGGTGAGGGCCTGTTTTTTCTAAATAACCCTCCTTGATCTCTGGCTCCACTGAGGCTTCACAACCCTAACCATAGGCAAGCGTGTTTCTACTTCTGTTTCCTAGTTTACTACACAAGATATTGTATAAAAGTGGAATCATACACTATCACTTTGTTGGTGTCTTAACAAACACTTTAAATAATGGCTTTGAGATTTATCCTTATTGTAGCATGTCACAAGATATTTTCATTGGAGGCTAAAGAAGATTTCATCGTATGTATAAAGCACATCTTTTTAAATCATTCATCCATTGAAGGGTGTTTGAGTTTTTTCAGTTTTTGGATTTTGAAAATGATATGGTTTGGATCTGCGTTTTCTTTTTTTGAGACGGAGTCTCGCTCTGTCGCCTGGGCTGGAGTGCAGTGGCCGGATCTCAGCTCACTGCAAGCTCCGCCTCCCAGGTTCCTGCCATTCTCCTGCCTCAGCCTCCCGAGTAGCTGGGACTACAGGCGCCGCCACCTCGCCCGGCTAATTTTTTTGTATTTTTAGTAGAGACGGGGTTTCACTGTGTTAGCCAGGATGGTCTCGATCTCCTGACCTCGTGATCCGCCCGCCTCGGCCTCCCAAAGTGCTGGGATTACAGGCGTGAGCCACCGCGCCTGGCATGGATCTGCGTTTTCATTCAAATCTCATGTCAAATTTCCATCCCTAGTGTTGGAGACGGGCTTGGTGAGAGGTGGTTGGGTCATAGGGTTGGCTTCTCATGAATGGTTTAGCTTAGCCCCTTTGGTACTGTCTGCCATAGCGAGTGAGTTCTCCTGAGATCTCATTTTTCAAAAGTATGTGGCACCACTTCTCTCAATCTCTCTTACTCCTGCTCCCACCATGTAAGATGACTCACCGTCCCTTTGCTTTGTGCTATGATTGGAAGCTTTTTGAGGTCTTCCCAGAAGCAGAAGCTGCTGCACTTTCTGTACAGGCTATAGAACCATGACCCAGTTAAACCTCCTTTTTAAAATAAATTACCCAGTCTCAGGTATTTCTTTATCAATGCCGGAATAAACTAATACAGTGAATATTGCTGCAGTAAACATGAATATGCAAATATTTCTTTCAGGTATACTTTGCATACTTTGAATAGATGCTCAGAAGTGGGGCCAGGCACCATGGCTCACACCTGTAATCCCAGCACTTTGGGAGGCCAAGGCAGGTGGATCACTTGATGTCAGGAGTTCAAGACCAGCCTGGCCAACATGGTGAAACCCTGTCTCTATTAAAAATAAAAAAATTTATTGAAGAGACTGTCTTTTTCTTGTTGTGCGGTCATAGCAACCCTGTTGAAGATCATTTGAGCATATACACAAACATGGTTTGGCTTTAAGTTCTGGGTTCTGTTCCATCGCTGTCTTCTTGCAAGTACCACACTGTTTTTATTTATGTAGCTTTGTAATCTGTTCTAAACAAAGGAAGCATTGTGCCTCTAACTTTGTTCTTGTTTTCTAAGAATGTTCGGGCTATCAGTGGTCCTTTGATATTCCATGTAAATGTAAGAATTTTAAAAAAGATGTCTTTAAAAAGCATCATTTGGATTTTCATCAGGATTACATTGAATTTGAGTATCACTGTGGGTAGTATTGTCATTTAAAAATGTTAAATCTTCTGTTAAGTTTCACATATTTTTGGATTTGGCAATTTTGATTCTGCTTTTGATTTCTAGTTTGATTCCATGTAGTATGAAAGGATGCATTGTGTAATTCAATCTTTAATATGTACCAGGCTTAATACCTTGATGACAAAATAATCTGTACAACAAACCTTCGTGACACAAGTTTACGTATATAACAAACCTGCACATATACCCAGATCTTACAGTTTTAAAAAATAAGAGTTATTTTGTGTTCTAACAGGTTGTCTGTGAAACAACAACTACTCATTTTCTTCTCCACTTAGCCCCTGACGCAGTTTAGTCTACTTTCTGTTTCTAGGAGCTTAACTACTTTAGGTATCTTACGTAAGTAGAATTATATAGTATTTATCTTTTTGTGCCTGGCTTCTTGCACATAAATAAAGTCTCAAAAACGCATCCTTAGGCCAGGCGTGGTGGCTCACGCCTGTAATCCTAGCACTTTGGGAGGCCTGGGTGGGCAGATCACCTGAGGTCAGGAGTTCGAGACCAGCCTGGTCAACATGTTGAAACCCTGTCTCTACTTAAACCACAAAAATTAGCCGGGCGTGGTGGCAGGCACCTGTAATCCCAGTTACTCAGGAGGCTGAGGCAGGAGAATTGCTTGAACCTGGGAGGTGGAGGTTGCAGTGAGCCAAGATTGTGCCATTGCACTCCATCCTGGGGGACAAGAGCGAGACTTTGTCTCAAAAAAATAAAAAATAAAAAGTGCATCCTTATTGTGGATATAACAACTTTTTCTGCTTTTAAGAAGCTGAATAATGTTTAATTATTAGTACATTCCAAATTGTCTTTATTCATTTATTAAGAAAACTTGGCCAGGCGCTGTGGCTCAAGCCTGTATTCCCAGCAGTTTGGGAGGCCGAGGTGGGCGGATCATGAGGTCAGATCGAGACCATCCTGGCTAACACGGTGAAACCCCATCTCTAGTAAAAATACAAAAAATTAGCCGGGCGTGGTGGCAGGTGCCTGTAGTCCCAGCTACTCGTGAGGCTGAGGCAGGAGAATGGCATCAACCCAGGAGGCGGAGCTTTCAGTGAGCCGAGATCATGCCACTGCACTCCAGCCTGGGCGACAGAGCGAGACTCCGTCTCAAAAAAAAAAAAAAGAAAAAAGAAAACTTGATTCTTCCCACATATTTGCTTTTGTAGATGATGCTACAATGAATTGGATGATGGATGTGTAAATTATTCTTCATTTGATAACATATGCAAGGGATTATTTATGTGCTCTATTCTGTTTCACTGGCATTGTCTTTTTTTTGATCCGATTATAAAGTATTTCAATTACCATAACTTTGTAATAGGTTTTCAAAATCAGGATGTATGATGCTTCTGCTGTTGTTTCTCTTTTTGACATTTTTTGAGCACTTCTGGCCTCCTTCATTCTCATATGTCTTTAGGATTGCTTCTTTCAGTAATGTAAAATATGCATAGCTGCTGTCATCCAAAGTATACCACCTTTTTCTTCAGCACTCTGTGTCAGGGGAGACAAAACCCATCTTTGACAGCCTGCCAAAAAACAAAAATGTGGGCAGATATTCTGCGTTTATCTTTCTCTCCTGAGGAAGCACGAGTTGGGAGTTTCTCATTGTTGACCATGCTGTACTGGCAGAAGGTAAGGCTGTGCCGGACATAATAAAATTTTAATAAAATTTTTCTTCTCTTCTACATGTTTTTGGCATTTTGCTAAAGTGAAGTAGTACACATTCTTAACTATGTTTTGGAATTCCCACAAAGGCAATGTGATCAATATGATGTTAAGGTCATATATCTATGAAGAAATGAGGACCAGTGATTTTTATTTTTAAGCCTTGCAATTTAAATTGATATTTTTATTTATTATTTTAATTTTTGTGAATACACAGTAGCTCTCTCTATATATATAATATATATTTTATATATATATATATATATATTTCTTTTTTTTTTTTTTGAGATGGAGTCTTGCTCTGTCGCCCAGGCTGGAGTGCAGTGGCGCAATCTCAGCTCACTGCAAGCTCCACCTCCCGGGTTCACGCCATTCTCCTGCCTCAGCCTCCCAAGTAGCTGGGACTACAGGTGCCCGCCACCATGTCCAGCTAATTTTCTAATATTTTTTTTAGTAGAGATGAGGTTTCACCATGTTAGGATGGTCTCGATCTCCTGACCTCATGATCCACCCACCTCGGCCTCCCAAAGTGCTGGGATTACAGGCATGAGCCACTGTGCCTGGCCTCTCTCTCTCTCTTTTACATGAGATTTTTTATGCAGGCAAGAAATGCATAAAAATCACATCAAGGTAAATAAGTATTCATTATCTCAACTATTTGTCCTTTGTTTTACAGACGATCTGATTTCATTCTTTTAGTTATTTTAAAATGTACAATTAAATTGCTTTTGACTATAGTCACTCTGTTGTCCTAATAACTACTAAATCTTACTCTTTCCAATTTTTTTGAACCCATTAACTTTCCTCACTTCCTCCCAGCCCCCTACTATATTTTCCAACCTCTGTAACAATCCTTCTTCATGAAATTAATTTAATTTTTAGCTCCAGCAAACGTGTGAGAACATGCAAAGTTTGCCTTTATATGCCTGGATTATTTCTCTAAACATAATGATCTCTAGTTCCGTACATGTTGCAAATCACAGAATCTTATTCTTTTTTTACGGTTGAAAAGTACTCCATTGGCCGGACGTGGTGGTTCACACCTCTAATCCCAGCACTTTGGGAGGCTGAGGCGGGCAGATCACCTAAAGTCAGGAGTTCGAGACCACCCTGGCCAACATGGTGAAACCCCGTCTCTACTAAAAATACAAAAACAAGACCGGGCGCAGTGGCTCACGCCTGTAATCCCAGCACTTTGGGAGGCCGAGGCAGGTGGATCACGAGGTCAGGAGATGGAGACCATCCTGGCTAACATGGTGAAACCCCGTCTCTACTAAAAATATAAAAAATTAACCGGGCGAGGTGGCGGGCACCTGTAGTCCCAGCTACTCGTGAGACTGAGGCAGGAGAATGGCGTGAACTCTGGAGGAGGAGCTTGAAGTGAGCAAAAAAAATTAGCTAGGTGTGGTGACTGGTGCCTGTAGTCCCAGCTACTTGGGAGGATGAGACGGAGAATGCCGTTAGCCGAGATCTTGCAGTTAGCCGAGATCGCCCCACTGCACTCCAGCCTGGGAGAGAGAGAGCGAGACTCCAACTCAAACAAAAAAAGAAAGAAAAGTACTCCATAGTGTATATGTACCACATTTGCTTTATCCATTCATGTGTTAATAGACACTTAGGTTGCTTCTAAATCTTGGATAATGTGAACACTGCTGCAATAAAAATGGAGGTACAAATATCTCTTTGATGCCCTGATTCCCTTTCTTTTATGTAGCTACTTAGGATTGGGATTGCTGGATAATATAGTAGCTCTATTTTTCATTTCTTGAGGAACCTCTAAACTGTTCTTCACAGTGATTGTACTAATTTACATCCCCACCAAGACAATGCCAGAGTTCACTTTTCTCCACATCCTCATCGGCATTTTTTATTGCCCAACTTGGGTAAGAGCCGTTGTAATTGGAGTAAGATAATATCTCATTGTCATTTGGTTTGCGTTTATCTGATGATAAATGATGTTGAGCACCTCGTCATATGCCTTTTTGTCATTTGTATGCCGTCTTTTGAGAAATGTCTATTCAAATTTGTGCCCATTTATAATCAGATTATTCAGTTTTATCCTATAGAGCTGTTTGTGAACTTTACGTATTTTCATTATTAATTTTTTTTCCTGATGGGCAGTTTACACATATTTTCTCTCGTTTTATGTGCTCTCTCTTAACTTTGTTAATTGTTTCATTTGCTGTTTAGAAGCCCTTTAACTTGATGTGATTCCATTTCATTTTTGCTTTGGTTGCCTGTGCTTGTGACATCTTTGCCCAGTTTCCTGGGCTTCACCTGTAGAGCTCCACCAATGTTTTCTTGTAGGAGTTTCATAGTTTGAGGTTTTAGATTTGTCTGTAATCCATTTTGATTTAATTTTTTTATATGGCAAGAGATGGGGTCTAGTTTCATTCTTCTGAATATGGATATTCAGTTTTTGTAGCACAATTTATTGAAGACTCCTTTTCCCAGTATATATTCTTGACACCTTTGTCAAAAATAAGTTGGTTGTAGATACATGGATATGTGTCTGCATTCTCTCTACTGTTTCACTGATCAGTTTCATGCTGTTTTAATTACTGTAGCTCGGTAGTATCATTTAAAGTCAAATACCGTGATTCCTCTAGTTTATTTTTTCTTACAATGGCTTTGGGTGTTCTGATTCTTTTGTGGTTCTGTCTACATTGTAGGATTGTTTTTTCTATTTCTGTGAAGAATGTCATTGATGTTTTTCTAGAGATTGTATTAAATCTGTAGATTGCTTTGGGTAGTATGGACAATTTTAAAATGTTGATTCTTCCTATTCATGAACATAAAACATTGCTCAGTTGTTTGTCTTTTTAAATTTCTTGCATCAGTGTTTTATAGTACTAATTGTAGAGATTTTTCACTTCTTTGCTTAATTCCTAGGTATTTAATTTTAATTTGTGACTATGTTCTCTTGATTTGTTTTTACATTGTTCACTGTTAGCATATAGACACACTTTTTTTTTTTTTTTTTGAGACGGTCTCGCTCTGTCACCCAGGCTGGAGTACATTGGTGCAATCTCCGATCACTGCAACTTCTGCCTCCTGGGTTCAAGCAATTCTTCTGCCTCAGCCTCCCATGTAGCTGGGACTACAGGCATGAGCCACCACAGCCGGCTAATTTTTGTAGTTTTTTAGCAGAGACGAGGTTTCACCATGTTGTCCAGGCTGGTCTCCAACTCCTGACCTCAGGTGATCCGCCCGCTTCAGCCTCCCAAAGTGCTGGGGTTACAGGCATGAGCCACTGTGTCCAACTGACTTTTAATCTTATATCTTGACCAATTCTAGTAGTGTTTTAGTGAAATATGTTTTTCCATATATAAGACCACATCATCTGCAAACAAAGGTAATTTGACTTCTTCCTTTCCAATTTGGATGCCTTTTTTTCCCCTCTTTCTCATTGCTCTAGCTAACACTTCTAGTATTATGTTGAATAACATTGGTGGAAGTGTGTATCCTTTGTGCCTCTTCTTTTTTCTTTTGTCTTCTTCAGATGCAGACACCTTATCAGAATGTTTTTGGGTTTAGGTTCCCAACTTTATGAGGTAATTTGTCCTCAGCCATACTGTCGTCTTTTCCTGGTCCTAGGCTTCAGAACTCTCTGGGGAAGATCCCAGATGCCCACGGCAGCCACGTCTTTTGGAGTGGTTAGGGTATAAGAGTTACTGCAGCATCTCCTCATAGTGGACAGCCTGAGGGGTGGGGTGGACCCTCTCGGAAGCAGCTGGGTGCCCTGGTGCTCAGAGCACTCTCATGGTTTACGCTTCATTCAAAAAGCCACATCCTTGTGGCATTCTTTTCTTTTTTCTTTTCTTTTTTCTTTTCTTTTTTTTTTTTTGAGACAGTCTTGCTCTGCTGCCCAGGCTGGAGTGCAGTGGGATGATTTCAGCTCACTGCAACCTCCACCTCCTGGGTTCAAACAATTGCCCTGCCTCAGCCTCCCAAGTAGCTGGGGCTACAGGTATGCGCCACCATGCCCGGCTAAGTTTTTGTATTTTAGTAGAGACGGGGTTTCACCGTGTTAGCCAGGATGGTCTCGACCTCCTGACCTCAGGTGATCCACCCACCTTGGCCTCCCAAAGTGCTGGGATTAAAGGTGTGAGCCACTGTGCCAGGTCTATGCCACTTCTTTTTTTAAAAAGACTAAATAGTTTTCTGAGATCTTTATTTAATTTTATTTATGTACTTATTTTAAGAGATAGGCTCCTGCTATATTGAGCAGACTAGTTTTGAACTCCTGGCCTCAAGCAAAAGTTAGTGTCTATGTATAGAAAAATTAAATAATTTTACTCCCTTCAACATAGTATTTATGTCACACTCTACATCTTTTTACATTGTATACCCTTTAACAAATTATTGAAGCTATATGTAGTTTTAATAAATTTTTCTTGTAGCTTTTATACCAGAGTTAAATGTGATTAATTCTTTCACCATAAGTATAGTTTATAGCTTCTAAATTTGACTATGTATATATGATTTTCCATAAGATTTACATTTTTGTTGTAAGTTAGGATTCCATTACAACTTAAATTCTCATTAGCAATTGTTGTAAGTCAGGTCTAGTGATTAAAATTTCAACTTTTTTTTAATCAGAGAAGATTTTGAAACTTCATTTATTTATTTATTTATTTATTTTTGAGACAGAGTTTCGCTCTGTGGCCCAGGCTGGAGCGCAGTGGCCGGATCTCAGCTCACTGCAAGCTCTGCCTCCCGGGTTTACGCCATTCTCCTGCCTCAGCCTCCCGAGCAGCTGGGACTAAAGGCGCCCGCCACCTCGCCCAGCTAGGTTTTTGTATTTTTTAGTAGAGATGGGGTTTCACTGTGTTAGCCAGGATGGTCTCGATCTCCTGACCTCGTGATCCACCCGTCTCGGCCTCCCAAAGTGCTGGGATTACAGGCTTGAGCCACCGTGCCCCGCTGAAACTTCATTTCTAAAGAACAACTCTGTCAGGTATAGTCTTCTTAGTTGTCAAGGTTTTTTCTTAATTTTTCTTCATTTGTATTTTAAATATATGGTTTTACTCCTATGTGGCTTGCATGGCTTTTGCTGGGCAATCTGCTGATAACCTTGTAGGAGTTCCCTTGTATGTGAAGAATCTCTTCTCTCTTGTTTCTTTTCTTTTTTTTGAGACGGAGTCTCGCTCTGTCGCCCAGGCTGGAGTGCAGTGGCCGGATCTCAGCTCACTGCAAGCTCCGCCTCCCGGGTTCACGCCATTCTCTGGCCTCAGCCTCCCGAGTAGCTGGGACTACAGGCGCCCGCCACCTCGTCTGGCTAGTTTTTTGTATTTTTTTAGTAGAGACGGGGTTTCACCGTGTTAGCCAGGATGGTCTCGATCTCCCGACCTCGTGATCCGCCCGTCTGGGCCTCCCAAAGTGCTGGGATTACAGGCTTGAGCCACCGCGCCCGGCCTTCTCTTGTTTCTTTAAGAATCTCTCTTTGTCTTTGAATTTTGGCAGTTTAATTATAATGTGTTCCTGGCAATTTTTGTTAGATTCTTCTTGCTATAGACATTTTGAGCTTTTAAATTTAATGTCTAGATTCCTTCTGAGGTTGGGAAGAATTTAAGACATTATATCTTTAAACAATTTTTTAAAAATTTCTTACTCGTGAACCTCCTAAAATATGTACATGCTTACCATTTATTATAAAATATCAGGGCCAAATGCTTTATTCACTCTTACATTCTTTTTTTAAATTCTAACTAGGAATTTTGAAATAACTTACTTTTACATTTGCTGATTTTTTTTTTTTCCTGTGTAATGGTGAAAGAAATCAGGCACATTCCTCAGCCCCAGGCTCAACAAACAGGCCCAGTACAAACACATCCCACCATATATCTCTCAACTTCCTGAGCCCAGTACAAACACATCTCTCAACTCAGAGAATACCATATATCTCAACTTTAGAAAAACACCACCTGGAAAGTCCCCGATAAGGACACAGCCTTTTGTGGTTTTACAGAAAGCGCGGGAACCAATAGAAAACTGCTAAATGTATAACTTAAAATGTAAACCAATCGTAATGCTGTAACCAAAAGAATTCCTTTGTTCCTCTGTAACTTTACGTATCCTGTTTACATCGGGCTATAAAAAGCAAGCACTCGCATTGTTCGAGGCCCTCTTGTATGCTGTGGAATAGAGGGACCAAGTTCGAACTTGTAGTAAAGGATCCTTGCTGCTTGGCTTTGACTCTGGACTCTGGTGGTCTTCTTTGGGGAACAAACGGTCTGGGTATAACATCTGGGGGCTCATCCCGGATTCCCCAAGCCCACCAGACCCCTGGTCAACGGATCTACCAGGATCGATCTGCTGATAGGTGAGCCGGCTCGTCTCTGTTTGTCTGTCTGTGTCTGTTCTGAACCTGTATCTGTGACTCGCGAGGTCTGAAGCTGATGCAGTCCTGGTGGACGCGCTATAGGACGGCCAGCGGAGACCGGTGGGAGACGTCCCCTGGCTCTCGTCTGATCTAGATTTTTATCTGAACTGATTCTGACCCAGGCTTCCAGAGCGCACTTGCGGCTAGATATTATTAATACATCAGATTTCCTTTACAGGAATTCTAACCCATATTCTTTTACAGGAAGAGACTACAAATTATTACAGGATGGGTAATACCCAGAGCACTCCCCTATCTCTCCTTACAAGTAATTTCAAGGATGTTAGAGCAAGGGGCCATGGTCTTAGTATGGAAATCAGGAAGGGAAAGCTAATTACTCTGTGCCACTCCGAATGGCCTGCCTTTGATGTGGGGTGGCCACCCGAAGGGACGTTCCGACTTCCTGTCATCACTAAAGCCCAAGATTTCCTACCTGGGCATGCAGGCCACTTAGATCAAATCCCATATATCCTTATATGGCAGGACCTTGTTGAGAACCCGCCTCCTTGGCTGTCCCCTTTCCAATCAGCCCCTGAACCCTGTAAGGCACTGGTTGCTTGGCCACTAAAATCCAAGCAACCGACTGCCCCCCTCATCCTGTTCTACCTGATAGCGGGGACCCACTGTCCACAGAACCCCCTCCGTACCCCTCTGGGCCCCAGGCCCCAGCCCCCCAGGCTGAGCCGCGGGAAGGAGGTGGACGGGAGGCGGCCGGCGCACCCGGACCCGCTGAAAGTGGAAGTAACTCTGAAGGGCCGGCAGGGCGGACGCGAGGGCGCACTTTGCGGACTAGCCCCCCCCAGCTGCCTGACTCCACAGTGGCTCTACCCCTTCGGGAAATAGGACCCCTAGATGACACGGGAATCCCCAGGCTCCAGTACTGGCCATTCTCCACCAGTGATCTGTATAACTGGAAGACTCAGAGTGCTCGGTTTTCAGACAACCCTAGAGATTTAATGGCTTTACTGGATAGTGTCATGTTCACCCACCAGCCCACTTGGGATGATTGTCAGCAGCTCCTCCGAATCTTGTTCACAACGGAGGAGCGAGAGAGAATACAGGTAGAAGCTAGAAAGCTGGTCCCGGGGGACGACGGTCAACCGACTGCCAACCCCAACCTCATAAATGTGACTTTTCCTCTGACCAGGCCGGCATGGGACTACAACACGGCAGAAGGTAGGGGACGGCTACACCTTTATCGCCAGACTCTAATGGCGGGTCTCCGGGCAGCTGCTCGCAAGCCCACTAATTTGGCTAAAGTATACTCTGTTCTGCAGGGAAAGACAGAAAGCCCAGCTACCTACTTAGATTAATGGAAGCTTTTAGACAGTACACCCCCATAGACCCAGAGGCTCCAGGAAGTCAGGCAGCTGTTGTAATGTCTTTTGTAAATCAGGCGGCCCCAGACATTAAAAGGAAACTCCAGAAATTAGAAGACTTAGAGGGAAAACAGATTCAGGACCTCCTTCAGATAGCCCAGCGGGTTTACGGTAACAGAGATACTCCAGAGGAAAAGCAATTTAAGGCCACTGAAAAAATGACCAAGGTCCTGGCAGCAGTAGTACAGAAAGAGCATCTACAGCCAGAGAACACCCAACCTAGGCGGTCCCCCAGACATGATAATCTGAGCAAAGACCAATGTGCCTACTGTAAGGAAGCTGGCCACTGGGTAAGAGACTGCCCCAAAAAGAAACAACGAGGACAGGGACCCCCCTAGGACTACACCCGTACTAGTCACTCAAGACGAAGACTAGGGAAGATGGGGTTCGGACCCCCTCCCCGAACCTAGGGTAACTTTGCAAGTGGAGGGGTCCCCAGTTCAGTTCTTGGTCGATACAGGAGCACAGCACTCGGTCCTAGTTAAAACTAATGGAAAATTATCCTCCAAGTCCTCATGGGTACAAGGGGCCACAGGAATTAAGAAATACCCCTGGACAACACAAAGAACAGTAAACCTCGGAGCCAGGAATGTAACCCATTCTTTCCTGGTCATCCCTGAGAACCCCTGTCCCCTATTAGGGAGAGACCTGCTAACTACAATGGGAGCACAGATCCATTTCCTCCCTGAGAGGCCCGTCATGACCAACTCCCAAAATCAGCCAGTGTCCGTCCTGACTATAACCCTAGAAGATGAGTACCGGCTCCACCAGGAGCGAGCGGCCCCTGACCAGGACATAGCAACCTGGCTCCAGCAATATCCAGGAGCTTGAGCGGAAATGGGGGGCTTAGGACTAGCAAAACACCGTCCTGCCTTGTTTGTTGAACTCAAGCCTGGGACAGACCCCGTTCGGGTACGTCAATACCCGATGCCCCTAGAGGCCAAAGAAAGGATTGCACCACATATTCACCAGCTCCTCGACCAAGGGATCCTTCGCCCATGTCACTCGTCCTGGAATACTCCATTGTTGCCGGTACGAAAACCTAATAGCGGAGAATACAGACCTGTACAAGACTTGAGAGAAGTCAATAAGAGGGCTATGGACATACATCCAACTGTGCCTAACCCGTACACCCTCCTGAGTACCCTAAACCCTAAACATCAATGGTACACTGTTTTAGATTTAAAAGATGCTTTCTTCAGTTTGCCTTTAGCCCCTCAGAGCCAAAAGCTCTTCGCCTTCGAGTGGACTGACCCTGAGAGGGGCATAAGTGGCCAAGTGACATGGATCAGACTGCCGCAGGGATTCAAAAACTCTCCTACCCTGTTCGATGAGGCCCTCCATGAAGACCTGGGTGAGTACCGATGCAAACACCCTGAAATAACCTTACTATAGTATGTTGATGACCTCCTGATTGCTGCCGAGACCGAAGAAGCTTGTATTCAAGGGACCAAGGGTCTCTTACAGACTCTAGGGAATCTAGGCTACCGAGCCTCGGCAAAGAAAGCTCAAATCTGTAAATCAGAAGTAACATATCTGGGGTACCTGCTAAAAGGAGGGCAGCGCTGGTTAACAGATGCTTGGAAGCAGACTGTTCTGCAGATCCCCAGGCCACAATCCACCCGACAAGTAAGGGAATTCCTGGGGTCGGCAGGATTTTGTAGACTATGAATACCTGGGTTCGCAGAGCTGGCTAAACCCTTGTATCAGGCAACACGAGGGCAGCAACAATTTAGAAGCCGAGTCGGCTTTCCAGCAGATCAAAACCGCCCTACTCTCTGCACCTGCACTGGGACTACCTGATGTCACCAAGCCCTTCCACTTATACGTGGACGACAGCAAGGGTGTCGCCAAAGTGGTAATAACTCAGAACTTAGGCCCCTGGCGGAGGCCGGTTGCCTACCTAAGAAATTAGACCCAGTGGCTGCCGGGTGGCCCCCTTGTCTCCGAATGATTGCGGCCACCACCCTGATGGTACAAGATGCTGGTAAACTTGTCATGGGTCAAGAATTACGGGTCGTTACCCCACATGCCATCAAGGGTGTACTCAGCCACCTAATCAATGGATAAGTAACGCCCGGCTCACCCACTACCAAGGACTACTACTAAATCCCCTCAGGATAACTTTCCTGCCCCCAACAACCTTAAACCCTGCCTCACTGCTGCCCAACCCGGACCTGGACGCCCCGCTCCATGATTACACCGAGATACTAGCTCAGGTGCACGGAGTTCGAGAGGACCTGCAGGACCGCCCACTTCCTGATGCTGATCTCGTCTGGTTCACTGATGGGAGCAGCTTCATACACCAAGGCCAGAGGTACGCTGGAGCGGCAGTGACTTCAGAGACTGAGGTAATCTGGGCGGAACCCCTGCCCCCGGGGACATCGGCCCAGAAGGCCGAACTGATAGCGCTCACCCAAGCTCTTACCTTAGGGGCAGGGAAGAAACTGACAGTATACACAGACAGCCGATATGCTTTTGCTACGGCTCACATACATGGGGCCATTTACAGGGAGCAAGGGTTACTAACGGCTGAAGGAAAAGAGATAAAAAACAAGCAAGAGATTCTAGCCCTGTTAACAGCCCTATGGAGACCAGAAAAATTGGCTATTGTACATTGCCCAGGGCATCATAAACCAACCACTCCAATTGCTCAAGGCAACTTTCTGGCAGACCAAACTGCAAGGGGTGTGGCAAAGGCTCCCAGCCAACTCCTTGCACTCCAGCTCCCCGGGACTTGCCATATCTCCCTGATTATTCAGAACAAGATCTCCAGTGGATCGACAAACTTCCCCTGAAACAGATCCAGAATGGGTGGTGGACTGATACTAATGACCAAACCATCCTACCAGAAAAATTAGGACAAGTGTTAGAACACATCCACCGAACCACCCACCTGGGTGCCCGGCGGATGATAGACCTGATCAGACGCTCCAAGCTCAAAATCAGACATATAGCCGAGACGGCCAGCAGCATCGTGACAAATTGCAAAGTCTGCCAGCTTAACAACGCCTACCCCCAATCCCAGGCTGCAACAGGAACAAGGCTCAGGGGAACCAGGCCTGGTATCTACTGGGAAGTAGATTTTACTGAGATAAAGCCAGGAAAATACGGGTATCGGTACTTACTTGTCTTTGTAGATACTTTTTCAGGGTGGACTGAAGCATTCCCAACCAAAAGGGAAACTGCTCAGGTTGTAGCAAAGAAAATTCTGGAAGATATCCTCCCCAGGTATGGCTTCCCCGTCCAGATAGGGTCAGATAATGGGCCGGCCTTCGTCGCTAAGGTAAGTCAGGATTTGGCTTCCATCCTTGGGGCAAATTGGAAACTACATTGCGCTTACAGGCCCCAGAGTTCAGGACAGGTAGAGAGAATGAATCAGACCTTAAAGGAGACCTTAACTAAATTGACTATGGAGACTGGTGCTAATTGGGTGGTCCTTCTCCCCTACGCTCTGTTCCGGGCCCGTAATACCCCCTACAGACTGGGCCTTACCCCTTACGAAATCATGTATGGCAGACCCCCACCCCTGGTTGCCAGCCTAAAAGATGATCTGCTCAAGTCTGAAACAGAAAATGTCTCTGAACTCTTATTTTCCCTACAAGCCTTGCAGAAAATTCATCAAGAAATCTGGCCCAAGCTGAAGGAACTATATGAGACCAGTACCCCACCGACACCCCATCCGTACCAGCCGGGAGACTGGGTCCTGGTTAAGCGACACCGACAAGAGACCCTAGAACCCAAGTGGAAGGGACCACTCCAGGTACTCCTAACCACACCCACCGCCCTGAAGGTAGAAGGCATCGCGTCGTGGATCCACTACACCCATGTCAAGCCCGTGGACCCAACCTCCGACCTTCTGGGGCCAATCACGGCGGCGGCTGAAGCACCGGCCACATGGACTGTGGACAAAGCTAAGAACAACCCCTTAAAACTCACCCTGCGCCGGCAGCATAGCTCACTGCAAACATGCAGTTAGGTAGTCTAACCCTAACGTTAGTTGCCCTAGTGGCCGCTGGGGAAAACACAAAACCAGCTCCTAATCCCTTTATCTGGAGATTCTGGCTTTATGAAAACCAAACCCACCCTGGGCAACCTCATAAGCCCGGAAAATTATTGGCCAGTGCTGATTGCCCCTCCTCAGGGTGCAATAGCCCAATTTTACTAAATTTTACTGGTTTTCAAATAGCCAAACCAATGGCACCAATAATGTGCTTTGAATTTGATCAGACTAAATACAATTGTAAACACTATTGGTGGCACCAAAATGCCGGCTGCCCTTATAACTATTGTAACATCCATAAATCCCACTATTGGGGAAAGGAAGAACAGTCAGATCCTAAGTGGCCCTTCCATTGTAGACGGGACGGGGACTTTTCATATACATGGATAGTCAAAGACCCCTGGAACTCCCGCTGGACCACGCCTCAACATGGGGCTGTATACTACTCCTCCTCCTCCACATGACCTAGCAGTCACCTCTATCTGTGGTGAGGTCTAGTGCAGGTACGGCCCCTGGTCCATGGGAATATCCAACGACAAGAAAACAGACTAACACAAGACTTACGTCCTTTCTCCTGGTTAAAATTATTACAAGAAGGATTAGAACTTGCTAATCTTACAGGACTTCACAGCTTGTCTGGCTGCTTTCTGTGTGCCACTCTAGGGCGTCCACCGCTAACCGCTGTCCCTCTGCCATGGGGATCCTCTACCTCTGCCCAAGCTAACAACCTCCAAAACCTCTCATATGCCCCTATCCCTAACGTGCCACTATACCTAAACCCCAGTCAGGAGAAGTTTCCCTACTGTTTCTCAGGAACTAATTCCAGCCTCTGCAACATCACTGCAATGCCCCCTAGTATCACCCTAAGGGCTCCACCGGGCATATTCTTCTGGTGTAATGGAACATTATCTAAGAACCTATCTGGTCCCTCTGTTACCAACCTACTGTGTCTTCCTGTCACATTAGTTCCCCGGTTGACTCTATTAACTGCCGGCGAGTTCCTGGGGTACACCGGTAACTGGACTAGTACTGCTATTCACCCAGTCCCTAGACCAAGACCTGAACGAGCCATATTTCTCCCCCTCATTGCGGGAATCTCCCTCACCTCATCCCTCATTGCAGCCGGACTGGCGGGGGGAGCCCTAGGTCACACCCTCATAGAAAGCAACAAGTTATACCAACAATTTGCCATTGCTATGGAAAAGTCGGCTGAGTCCCTTGCCTCCCTTCAGCGACAGATCACGTCCCTAGCTCAGGTAACCTTGCAGAACCAGAGGGCCCTAGACCTACTCACTGCTGAAAAAGGTGGTACATGTATGTTTCTAAAGGAAGACTGTTGTTTCTACATAAATGAATCAGGGCTTGTAGAAAACCGGGTCCAACAGTTACACAAGTTAAGCACAGAAGTAAAAACACAGCAGTTTGCTTCAGCTGCAGACCAATGGTGGAATTCCTCTATGTTTTCCCTGTTAGCCCCCTTCCTTGGACCCCTGCTAAGTCTACTATTTCTGTTTACCGTAGGACCTTGTGTTGTTAACAGAATTTTACAGTTTGTCAGGGAAAGGTTTGACACCATACAGCTCATAGTCCTCAGAGCCCATTACCAACCTGTAAACGCTGAAACAGAATCAGACTTATAAGACCCAAGATTGGCTCTAGAGGTACCTGAGAAAAGGGGGAATAAAAGAAATCAGGCACATTCCTCAGCCCCGGGCTCAACAAACAGGCCCAGTACAAACACATCCCACCATATATCTCTCAACTTCCTGAGCCCAGTACAAACACATCTCTCAACTCAGAGAATACCATATATCTCAACTTTAGAAAAACACCACCTGGAAAGTCCCCGATAAGGACACAGCCGTTTGTGGTTTTACAGAAAGCGCGGGAACCAATAGAAAACTGCTAAATGTATAACTTAAAATGTAAACCAATTGTAATGCTGTAACCAAAAGAATTCCTTTGTTCCTCTGTAACTTTACGTATCCTGTTTACATCGGGCTATAAAAAGCAAGCACTCGCATTGTTCGAGGCCCTCTTGTATGCTGTGGAATAGAGGAACCAAGTTCGAACTTGTAGTAAAGGATCCTTGCCGCTTGGCTTTGACTCTGGACTCTGGTGGTCTTCTTTGAGGAACAAACGGTCTGGGTATAACATCGGAGTCTCCTGTTAAAGCTTTTTCTTAAATATTTTAGATCTCCTATTGTGTACTTCAGCTCCAGCGTATCTAATTGGTTCTGTTTTAATGGTTTCTCTTTATTATAATTGTGATTTTGTTCATACATTGTTGCAAAAAAATTCAGTATTTTTTTTTTTTTTGCATCTCATTGAGATTCTTGAAGATAATTATTTTGAATTCTTAGCCATTTTTTAGATATGTGTTTTATTGTAAGTGGTTACTAAAGCATGTTTAGTTTCTTTTGGTGATGTTACATTTGCCTGATTCTTCATAATCTGTGATTCCTTGTTTTTATGTCCTTGCATCTGAAGGAGTAAGTATCTCTTTCAGTCATTATAGATTAGTTTGGGGTGGTAAATATTTTCTCCTATTGGATCTCTGTGCTGATGAGATTTCCAGTGAGTTTGCAGTAAGGTGCATTGGATCCAGATCACAGTGAAGTTCATGCTTGGCAAACCTGTTATTAAGGCATCAGACCATTGTGGATTCTGTCTGTTTTCTGGGAAGACTGAACTTTCTTCAGGATCTTGATCAGTAAGACTGGTGCTGAGGGAAAAAAGTCTCCAGTTATATATGCAGATGACAGAGCTGATACAATCCATGTGAGCAGGTGTGGCTTCTGCTGTGTGGCTCTTGCTGGGTTTTTGGAAATCTAACCCAGTCATTAGGTTCCTAGATGAGCAGTACTGACCCTTGAGCACGGCTGAGAGGGTGTGGAACTGATTCACAGGGCTGCTTCAGCATACACAGCTGAGATCAAAGTCTTCAGGTTTGTTTCCAGGTTCATGGCATTTCTCCCTCTAGATTCCTGGGTGAGCAGGACTGCTCCCAGACTTTAGCCGACAGGGACTGGAGATAGGTTTTAAGACAGCTTCAAGATTCACAGTGAGAATAAAGTCAGCCAGCATGCCTGGAGGGGCACATATAGTGTGCTTTTTGGCAGGTCCCAGGTTAGCAAAAACTGCTTCTGGACTTTGGTTTCATGAACTTGGAGCCAGATTATAGTGCCACATCAAGATCCACCATTAAATAAATGTTGGCAAGCCTACGTCCAGGGGCACAGATGCATGTTTCTGTCTGTGGGTTCCTGCATGTGCAGGATTTCTTCCACACCATGATAGATGTGTGCAAGGGGCTAATTCAGAGATCACAGAGAGGATCAGCATCTAAAGTCCTTTCACCTGAGACACAGGACATTATGAATCCTCCTTGGTGTCTTGGCAGATGGTGCTAGTGGCATAAACAAAACCAAATGTCCTACAGCTATATTTACAATGAGAATTAATCATACTTTATTTTGTAGCTGGGAGTATGATGGGCAAGCATGCCACTCAAGCAAGGTCATGCCCTCTCAATACAGCTCTCCTGTCTTGGGTTTATACCCTTTGACATGGATTCCAAAGTTCCCATAAAGGTTCTTTTTTCCAGGGCATAACTGCTGCATTTTTTTTATAACCATAGAAGATTTAGGTAGAGAACCTCCTATTCTGCCATCTGGCTATGTCACTCTCCTTGTATGTTTTACTTTGATATGTTCTATGTCAAGTATTTTTTATTTCAAATTCAAAGTGTCTGAAATAAAATGCTTAAATTTTCAAATTGTGGAATAAGTAAATGTAATGAAATGCCTCATTCTCATCACAGCATTTTATTAATTATTGAGATAAATTTTCTTTTACTGCTGTACCTTGAATGCCAAAGATTCAAAATGCCAGCTCTTCATAAGTACATAGTCACAGTTGAAAACTGTAAAAGATTGTTTTTATGATATTCAATATTTTAAAGGTCAGAATTTTTTATTCTTGTTTTCGACCCCATTTTAGTGGTTTGTTTTTAATCTTCATATTTGTATGGTAATTTTAAACCCTGTACCTTCGCCAGGCACAGTGGCTCATGCCTGTAATCCCAACACTTTGGGAACCCAAGGCAGGCAGATCATAAGGCCAGGAGTTCAAGACCAGCCTGACCAACGTGGAGAAACCTCTACTAAAAATACAAAATTAGCCAGGCATAGTGGCACATGCCTGTAATCCCATCTACTTGGGAGGCTGGGGCAGGAGAATCACTTGAACCCAGGAGGCAGAGGTTTCAGTGAGCTGAGATTGTGCCATCACACACGAGCCTGGGCAACAAGAGTGAAACAACGTCTCAAAACAACAGCAACAACCTCTGTACCTTTTATGACCATGTGGTGTTTAATTTGAATAAACATCATTGGGTTTCACCTCGAGCAAATTAAAAAACATATATATGAATCAGACATTTCTCTTGCCAAGAAAGTTATATATGTGGTATTTGCCTGTATAAATATTGTCCCTATGCTGTTTATAAGTTATTTCTTGGCTGGGCACGGTGGCTCACGCCTCTAATCCCAGCACTTTGGGAGGCCGAGGTGGGCGCATCACAAGGTCAGGAGATCAAGACCATCCTGGCTAACACAGCGAAACCCCATTTCTACTAAAAATACAAAAACAAAATTGGCCAGGCGTGATGGCGGGCACCTGTAGTCCCAGCTACTCAGGAGGCTGAAGCAGGAGAATGGCGTGAACCCGGGAGGTGGAGCTTGCAGTGCGCCAAGATCGCGCCACTGCACTCCAGCCTGGGTGACAGAGCAAGACTCCATCTCGAAAAAAAATAAATATTTATTTATTTACTTGGGTGTTCATCATTCTTTTCTTGTGTAGGTGAGTAATCAAAGAAACAGTGTAAAATTACGATCTATTTATTGTTTGATTATGTTATTCTGTGAGAGAAACACTTTTCTTACTTGAAGGTGATTTTTAAAGACTAACCTTTTTAGGTAGATCTAAATATTAATTGTGATGAAAAACATGAAAATGCCAGGGAAAAGAGAGATCAGACTGTTACTGTGTCTATATAGTAAAGGAAGACATAAGAAACTCCATTTTGATCTGTATTTTGAACAGTTGTTTTGCCTTGAGATGCTGTTAATCTGTAACTTTAGCCCCAACCCTGTGCTCACAAAAACATGCTGTATGGAATCAAGGTTTAAGGGATCTCGGGCTGCGCAGGCTGTGCCTTGTTAACAGTATTTTACAGGCCATGTGCTTGGTAAAAGTCATCACCATTCTCCATTCTCTATTAACCAAGGGCACAGTGCATTGCAGAAAGCTGCAAGGACCTCTGCTCAAGAAAGCCTGGGTATTGTTCAAGGTTTCCCCCACTGAGACAGCCTGAGATATGGCCTGGTGGGAAGGGAAAGACCTGACCATCCCCCAGCCCGACACCCATAAAGGGTCTGTGCTGAGGAGGATTAGTAAAAGAGGAAGGCCTCCATCTCCTGCATGCCCCAGGAACGGAATGTTTCAGTGTAAAACCCAATCATACATTTGTTCTATTCTGAGATAGGAGAAAACCGCCCTGTGGCTGGAGGCGAGAGATGCTGGCAGCAATGCTGCTCTGTTATTCTTTGCTACACTGAGATGTTTGGATGGAGAGAAGCATAAATCTGTCCTATGTGCACATCCAGGCATAGTACCTCCCCTTGAACTTACTTGTGACACAGATTCTTTTGCTCAAATGTTTTCTTGCTGACCTTCTCCCAACTGTCACCCTGTTTTCCTGCCACATTCCCCTCACCGAGATAGTGAAAATAGTAATTTATAAATACTGAGGAAACTCGGAGACCAGTGCCAGTGCAGGTCCTCCGTATGCTGAGCACCGGTCTCCTGGGCCCACCGTTCTTTCTCTATACTTTGTCTCTGTCTTATTTCTTTTCTCAGTCTCTCTTACCACCTGATGAGAAATACCCACAGGTGTGGAGGGGCAGGCCACCCCTTCGCCTGCCGCCCAACATGGGTGCCTTTCTCTAGGGTGAAGGTATGCTAAGAATGTGACCATTGAGGACAAGTCAAGGAGAGATTCCTGAGGACATCCACTGTCAGCCTTGCGGTAAGCTGGTGCGCGGAGGAACCCAGGGTAACAATGGGACAAACTGAAAGTAAATACGCATCTTATCTCAGCTTCATTAAAATTCTTTTAAGAAGAGGGGGAGTTAGAGCTTCTACAGAAAATCTAATTATGCTATTTCAAACAATAGAACAATTCTGCCCATGGTTTCCAGAACAGGGAACTTTAGATCTAAAAGATTGGGGGAAAAGATGGCAAAAAATTAAAACAAGCAAATAGGGAAGGTAAAATCCCACTTGCAGTATGGAATGATTGGGCCATTATTAAAGCAGGTTTAGAACTGTTTCAAACAAGAGAAGATAGCGTTTCAGTTTCTGATGCCCCTGAAAGCTGTGTAATAGATTGTGAAGAAGAGGCAGGGACAGAGTTCAAGAAAGGAATGAAAAGTTCACATTGTAAAAATGTAGCAGAGTCTGTAATGGGCCAGTCAATGCAAAATGTTGACTACAGTCAATTACAGGAGGTAATATATCCTGAATCATCAAATCATCAAAACTGGGGGAAGGAGATCCAGAATCATTGGGGCCATCAGAGCCTAAACGACAATGGCCATCAACTCTTCCTCCCATGGTTCAGATGTCTGTAACATTACAACCTCAAATGCAGGTTAGACAAGTACAAACTCCAAGACAATATCAAGTAGAAAAGGATAGTCTCTATCCCAGCAATGCCAATCCAGACACGGTATCCACAATATCAGCCAGTAGAAAATAAGACCTGACTGCTGGTAGTTTATCAATATCGGCCGCCAGCCAAGCTTCAGTGTTGGCCGCCTCCAGAGGTTCAATACAGACCTCAAGCAGCGTGTCCCATGCCAAATAGCATGGCACCATACCAGCAACCCATGACGGTGGCGCTTGATCCTACAGCACCACCTCGTGGATAATATAGCACACTGCATGAAATCATTGATAAAGCCAGAAAACGGAGATCTTGAGGCATGGCAGTTCCTGGTAAGTTAACAACCGGTACCGCCCGGGGAAGAGACTCAAGTAGGAGCGCCTACCCGAGCTGAGGCTAGATATAAATCTTTCACCATGAAAATGTTAAAAAAATGAAGAAAGGAATTACAAACAATATGGACCCAACTCACCTTACATGAGAACATTATTAGATTCCATTGCTCATGGAAATAGATTTATTCCTTATGATTGGGAAATTTTGACTAAATCTTCCATTTCACCCTCTCAGTTTCTACAGTTTAAAACCTGGTGGATTGATGGAGTGCAGTACAAGAACAGGTATGAAAAAATCAGGCTACTAATCCCACTGTTAATATAGATGTAGACCAATTGTTAGGAACAGGTCCAAATTGGAGTACCATTAACCAAAAATCAGTAATGCAGAATGAGGCTATTGAACAAGTAAGGGCTATTCGCCTCAGGGCCTAGGAAAAAATTCAGGACCCAGGAACCGCCTGCTCTTCTTTTAATTCAATTAGACAAGGCTCTAAAGAGCCATATCCTGACTTTGTGGCAAGATTGCAAAATGCTGCTCAAAAATCTATTACAGAAGATAATGCCCAAAAAGTTATTGTAGAATTAATGGCCTATCAAATGCAAATCCAGAATGTCAATCGGCCATAAAGCCATTAAAAGGAAAAGTTCCAGCAGGAGTTGATGTAATTACAGAATTTGTGAAGGCTTGTGATGGGGTTGGAGAAGCTATGCATAAGGCAATGCTAATGGCTCAAGCAATGACGGGGGGTCACTTTAGCAGGACAAGTTAGAACATTTGGGGAAAGTGTTATAATTGTGGTCAAATCGGTCATCTAAAAAGGAACTGCCCAGTCCTAAATGAACAGAATATAGTATGTCAAGCTATTACAGCAAAAAATAAAGAGCCACCTGGCCTGTGTCCAAGATGTGGAAAAGAAAACCATTGGGCTAATCAATGACAGAAAAGTTTGATAAAAATCAGCAACCATTGTTGGGAAACAGGAAGAGGGGCCAGTCTCAGGCCCCACAACAAACCGGTGCATTCCCAATTCAGCCGTTTGTTCCTCAGGGTTTTCAGGGACAACAACCCCCACCCCCACCCCGCAGCACAACAGTAGATTTATGTTCCACTCAAATAGTCTCTTCACTCCCTGGAGAGCTCCAACGAAAGATTCCTACAGGAGTATATGGCCCACTGCCAGAAGGGACGGTAGACCTTATTTTAGGGAGATCGAGTCTAAATTTGAAGGGAGTCCAAATTCATACTGGGGTAATTGATTCAGATTATAAAGGGGAAATTAAGTTAGTGATCAGCTCCACTGTTCCCTGGAGTGACGATCCAAGTGATAGAATTGCTCAAACACTGCCTTTGCCTTATATTACAATTGGGGAAAAGAAAACAGAAAGAACAGGAGGGTTTAGAAGTATCAACCCTGCTGGAAAAGCTGCTTCTTGGGATAATCCCATCTCAGAGGATAGACCCATGTGTACAGTCACTATTCAGGAAAAGCAGTTTGAAGGATTAGTGGATACCAGGGCTGATGTCTCTATAATCACCTAAAATCAATGGATGGCCAAAAAATTGGCCTAAACAAAACCCTGTTACAGGATTTGTTGGCATAGGCACTGAAGGGGTGGCCTGCCCCTCCACACCTGTGGGTGTTTCTCGTTAGGTGGAACGAGACTTGAGAAAAGAAATGAGACACAGAGACAAAGTATAGAGAAAGAAAAGGTGGGCCCAGGGGACCGGAGCTCAGCATACAGAGGCCCCACGCCAGCACTGGTCTCTTGAGTTCCACTGACCATTATCTTTACCATCTTAGAAAAAGGGAAGTGGCAGGATAATAGGATCATCGTAGGGAGAAGGTCAGCAGTAAGACATATGAATAAAGATCTCTGTGACCTGAGTAAGTTTAAGGAAAAGTGCTGTGCCTTGATATGCATACGCAAACATCTCCATAAACCTTTTTAGTGCATAAAGAGCAGCATTGCCGCTAGCACATCCCACCTTCAGCCCTAAGGCGGTTTTCTCCTTTCTCAGTAAACAGAACATACAATCCTCCATCGCCCACGGACCAGAAGGAGACAGATGCTTTTCTCTATCTCAACTGCCAAGAGGCCTTCTTTCCTCTTATACTAGTCCTCCTCAGCACAGACCCTTCACGGGTGTCAGGCTGGGGAATGATCTTTCCCTTCCCACGAGGCCATGTTTCAGACTATCACATGGGGAGAGACCTTGGACAATACCTAGTTTTCCTGGGCAGAGGTCCCTGTGACCTTCTGCAGTGTATGTGTCCCTGGGTAGTTGAGATTAAGAGAACGGTGATGACTTTTAACCAGCAAGCTGCCTTCAGGCACTTGTTTAACAAAGCACACCCTGCACAGCCCAAATCTGTTAAACCTTGAGTCACCACAGCACATGTCTCTTACAAGGACAAGGCTGGGGGTAGGGTCACAGATTAACAGCATCTCAAATACAGAACAAAATGGAGTCTCTTATGTCTACTTCTTTCTCTATAGACCCAGTAACAGTCTGATCTCTCTTTTCCCCACAAGGCACTACCTCAGAAGTGTATCAAAGTACCATGATTTTACCTTGTCTAGGACCTGATAAGAAAGTACAGTTCAACCTATGATCACTTCTATTCCAATCAATTTATGGGGCCGAGACTTGTTACAACAATGCTATGCAGAGATTACTATCCCAGTCTCCCTACACAGTCCCGTGAGTCAAAAAATGAGTAAAATGGGATATCTCCCTAAAAAGGGGCTAGGGAAGAATGGAGACGCCATTAAAGTCCCAATTGAGGCTGAGGGAAATCAAGAAAGAAAAGGAATAGGGTATCATTTTTAGGAGTGGCCACTGTAGAGCCTCCAAAACCCATTCCATTAACTTGGAAAACAGAAAAACATGTATGGATAAATCAGTGGCCGCTACCGAAACAAAAGCTGGAGGCTTTACACTTATTAGCAAAGGAACAATTAGAAAAGGGACATATTGAGCCGTCATTTCTGCCTTGGAATTCTCCTGGTTGTAATTTAGAAAAAATCCAGCAGATGGTGCATGCTGACCGACTTAACAGCTGTTAATACTGTAATTCAACCCATGGGGGCTCTCCAACCCAGGTTGCCCTATCCAGCCATGATCCCCAAAGGTTGGCCTTTAATTATAATTGATCTAAAGGATTGCTTTTTTACCATTCCTCTGGCAAAACAGGATTTTGAAAAATTTGCTTTTACTATACCAGCCACAAATAATAAAGAACCAGCCACCAGGTTTCAGTGGAAAGCGTTGCCTCAGGGAATGCTTAATAGTCCAACTATTTGTCAGACTTTTGCAGCTCAAGCTCTTCAACCAGTTAGAGACAGGTTTTCAGACTATTATGTCATTCATTATGTTGATGATATTTTGTGTGCTGCAGAAACGAGAGACAAATTAATTGACTGTTACACATTTCTGCAGACAGAGGTTGCCAACCCAGGACTGACAGTAGCATCTGGTAAGATTCAAACCTCTATTCCTTTGGGGATGCAGGTAGAGAAAAGGAAAATTAAACCACAAAAAAATAGAAATAAGAAAAAACACACTAAAACATTAAAAGGGTTTCCTTTTTTTTTTTTTTTTTTTGAGATGGAGTCTCGCTCTTGTCACCCAGGCTGGAGTGCAGTGGCATGATCTTGGCTCACTGCAAAAACATTAAATGACTTTCAAAAAGTTGCTAGGAGATATTAATTTCGGCCAACTCTAGGCATCCCTACTTATGCCATGTCAAATTTGTTCTCTATCTTAAGAGGGGATCCGAAATTGAATAGTAAAAGAACATTAACTCCAGAGGCAACTTAAAAAATTAGTTGAAGAAAAAATTCGGTCAGCACAAGTAAATAGATCACCTGGCCCCACTCCAACTTTTGATTTTTGCTACTGCACATTCTCCAACAGACATCATTGTTCAAAATGCAGATCAAAATGCAGTTTCTTACGTCTTCCTTTTCTACATAGACACAGTTAACAGTCTGATCTCTCTTACTTTTCCCTACATTAAACATTTTCAAGTGTACAGTCTAGTGGTATTAAGTACGTTTACTTTTTTTTGCAATGGATCTCTAGATTATCTTACAAAAGTAAAATTTAATACGTTATAAACAATAAACTGCCCTTTTTTCCTTTTTTCTTCAACTACCGAAGAACACCGTTTTACTTCCTGTTTCTATAATTTTGGCTGATTTCCATATTCTTGTTAGTGTAATTATATAATGTCTGTTTCTTTTTGACTATTTTATATAATGTAATGTTCTCAGGCTTTGGTTTTGTAAAATGTGTCAGAATATCTTTCTGTTTTAAATGAAATATTTCATTGTATGTATATGTCACATTTTAAAAATCTAATACTGATCTCTAAAGGGACATTTGTTTTGTTTCCAGGAATTGTCCTGTGTAAATAATAATGAAGAAAATGCATATGTAAATATCTATTTAAAGTCCTGCTTTAAATATTCTTGGAATAGTTTGGATACAGTGATGTAGTACTATGTGTATGTCCATATTTTTGTTTACTGAGCCTTTGATGTCATATCCAAAAAGCGATTGCTAAGAACAGTTGCATGAAACCTTCACCATCTATGTTTTTATTACATTCCACATATGTGTAAGATCATGTGGAATTTGTCTCAGTGTATCTGGTTTATTTCTGTAACATATGATCTAGCAATTTGAATTCTTTTTTTCTTACATGGTCATCAATGTTTTATTGTCTTAGAATTAAAAAAAACATCTTACGATGTTTATTGCTTAAATATATGTCACCCTATGATACATTTTTTTCTGTAATAGCTGTACTAACTTACAATCTTACCAGCCTTATATGTTAACTTTTCTGTACATTCTAACAATTTTTTTTGCCTTTCTAATTAGTCACTCTTAACTGCAGTGAAGTCGTATCTTATTGTGGCTTTGATTTGCATATCTCATAATTAGTGATGTTGAGCATCTTTGCATGTTCTTCTTGGCCTTTTGTATTTCTTGTTTTGAAAAATGCCTCTTAGTCCAGGCACAGTGGCTCATGCCTGTAATCCCAGCACTTTGGGAGGCTGAGTTGGGCGGATCACCTGAGGTCAGGAGTTCAAGAGCAGCCTGGCCAACATGGTGAAACCCCTTCTCTACTAGCTATGCATAGTGGCAGGCACCTGTAATCCCACCTACTCAGGGGGCTGAGGCAGGAGAATCGCTTGTACTCAGGAGGCGAAGGTTGCAGTGAGCTATCGGGGAACCAGCCCCCAATATTTCAACATAGGTTCTTTTCTGTTTTCCCTAAGTGTCAGCCAGTCTGAGAAATAAAAGGAAAGAGTACAAAAGAGAGAAATTTTAAAGCTGGGTGTCCAGGGGAGACATCACATGTCGGCAGGTTGCATGATGCCCCCTGCAAGCTGCAAAACTAGCAAGTTTTTATTAGCGATTTTCAAAGGGGAGGGAATGTACAAATAGAGTGTGGGTCACAGAGATCACATGCTTCAAAGGCAATAAAACATCACAAGGCAGATGGGCAAGGCAAGGTCACAAGGCCGGGGCAAAACTAGAATTGCTGATGAAGTTTATTGTCCCACTGTGCACGTGTTGTCATTGATTAACATCTTAACAGGAATCAGGGTTCAAGAGCAGAGAACCAGTCTTGACTAGAATTCGCAGGGCTGGAATTTCCTAATCCTAGCAAGCCTGGGGGTGCTGTGGGAGACCAGGGCATGTTTCATCCCTATCTACAACTGCATAAGGCAGACACTCCTAGAGTGGCCATTTTAGAGGCCTCCCCCTGGGAATGCATTCTTTTTCCAGGACTGTTAATTAATATTCCTTACTGGGGAAAGAATTCAGCAATATTTCTCTTGCCCGTTTTCAGCAATAAGAGAAATACGACTCTATCATGCCCGGCTCCCAGGCATGGTTATCTCCCTTGTTCCCTGAACATCACTGTTACCTGTTCTTTTTTCAAGGTGCCCAGATTTCATATTTTTCAAACACACATGCTTTATGAACATTTGTGCAGTTAACGCAATCATCACAGGGTCCTGAGTCGACACACATCCTCAGCTTACAAAGATGACAGGATTAAGAGATTAAAGACAGGCATAGGAAATTATAGGAGTATTGATTGGGGAAGTGATAAATGTCCATGAAATCTTCACAATTTATGTTTAGAGACTGCAGTAAAGACGGGAGTAAGAAATTATAAAAGTATTAATTAGGGGAACTAATAAATTTCCATGAAATATTCACAATTTATATTATTCTGCCATGGCTTCAGCCAGTCTCTCCATTCGGGGTCCCTGACTTCCTGCAACAGTGAGCCTAGACAGCATCATTGCACTCCAGCCCGGGCAACAAGAGTGAAACTCCATCTCAAAAGAAAGAAAAATGTCTCTTCCCTATTTTCAAATTATGTGTTATATTTGTTGTTAAGTTTGTTATATATTCTGTAAGTTTTCCTCTCGTCATGTATATTTTGCAAATATTTTCTTTCATTCTATAGATTCTCTCTTTGCTCTGTTGTTTTCTTTGCTGTGCAAAGCATTCTTAGTTTGTTGTAATCCCATTTGCATATTTTTGTGTATGTTTTGAAGTCTTACTTAAAAATTCTTTGTTCTGCAATATGTCGTAAAGCATTCCTCTATGTTTACTTCAAATAGCTTTATAGGTTTAGGTTTCCTATTTAAATATTTGTGATTGAGTTTATATCATAAGAGGTAGGGGCTTAGTTTCTTTTTTTTATATGTAGATAATCAATTTTTCTAGCACCATTTATTGAAAAGACAGTCTTATTCCAAATGCGTGTTCTGGACATCTTTGTTGAAAATCACGTGGCTCTAGGTTCACGAATTTATTACTGGGCTCACTGGATACTTTGACCTGTTTATCTGTTTTTATGTCAGTATCATCCTGTTTTGCTCATTATAATTTTATAGTATGTTTTACAGCCAGGTAATGAGATGCTTCCAGCTTTGTTCTTTTTGCTCAGGATTACTTTTGCCATTTGTGGGTCTTTGGTGGTTCCCCATAAATTTTAAGCTTTTTTTTTTTCCATTTCTGTGAAAAAACTCTGGTATTTTGGTAGAGATTACATAATCTGTAGATCACCTTGGATAACATAGCCACTTTTATATTTTTTCAATTCATAAGCAAAAAAATCTCAATTTCTCATGTCTTTTTCAGTTTTTTATAGGTATTATAATAATTTTCAGTGTAGAGAGTGTTTACCTTTTTAATTAGGTTTGCTGCTAGACATCTAGACATCTTTATTTTTATTGTGTATGCAGAAGGAGTATTTGGCAAAATTCAACGTTCAACATGCCTTTAAGAAACTCAACAAATTAGGTATAGATGGTATGTACCTCAACACAATAAAGTCCATGTATGACGAATCAATGACTGATGTCATCCTAAACAGGAAAGAGCAGAGCACTTTTTTTCTGACATCTCGGACAAGACAAGGATGCTTTCATTATGTATGACAATATTCAGCTGTGTACGCCATAAGACTGTGGAGCATGGCTGGGCATGGTGGCTCACACTTGTAATCCCAGCGCTTTGGAGTGCTGCAGTGGGTGGATCACTTGATGTTAGGAGTTCAAGACCACCCTGGCCAACATGGTGAAATCCTGTCTCTACTAAAAATACAAAAATTAGCCAGGTGTGATGGTGAGCACCTGTAATCCCAGCTAGTCAGGAGGCTGAGGCAGGAGAATAACTTGAACCCGGGAGGCGAAGGTTGCAGTGAGCCAAGATCCTGCCACGGCACTCCAGCCTGGGTGACAGAGCAAGACATCATCTCAAAAAATAAAAATAAAAAATAAAAAGACTATGGAGCACAAGTCAAATATGGATCAGTTATATGTCTATTTCTATTATAAGAATCTCTGTGTTTATCTATATGGATATTGTTCCTGTAGTGTTTATGAGTTGTATACTTGTTCAGTTTATGTGTATACAATGGTGGTTTTACCCTGCCTAGCTGAGTAGTCCTTGAAATTCTCCTAATTTTATCCTCTATTTATTTGTAAATCTATGTTTCTGTGTGTGTGGGAGAAACACTTGTGATTTGAAGATTTCAAAAACTGTCATACTTCTGTGTCTATTTTAGATATTTTAATTGTCAAAACACAAACTTTACCATCTTAAATCTTTTTAAATATTGAGTTCAGTCATATTAATTATATTGACATTGTTATGTACTATATCTTTAGAATATGTTTATCTTGCAAAGCCAACACTCAAAACACATTAAACAACTAACTACATTTTCTGTTTTCTGGTCCTTTACAAAAACAATTCTGTTTTCTATTTTAGAGTCAAACTGCTTTAGATATCTCATGTGAGTTGATTCACACAGTTTGTGTCTTCATGGCTGACTTATTTCATGTCACACAATGTCATCAAGATTTATCTGAGTTTTTTGCTCTTTACAAACTGAGTATTTCATTATTTTAATATTACAAATTTATCCATTCATTTGGTGAGAAATTTGCATTGCTTTCATTTATTTGCTTTCAGTAACAGTACTACAATAATTATGATGTGTGACAGTGTATATTTATGCCGGATTTTATTTTATTAATCTAGCTGTTCAGCTTTATACCCATATCAAATTGTTTTAATTCTTTTGCTTTGTATGTGCTTTGAAATCATGAGCTGTAGTGCCTCCAACGTTTTTTTTAATTGTTGGGTGCTTTATTGTCCCTTGAAATTCTATATAACTTTGGGGTTGCTGTTTCTATTTCTGCAAGAAATTGATTAGAAATTTGACAGGGATTTCGTTTAATCTGTAGATTACATTGAGCAGTCTAGACATCTTCATAATATTTCAAAATTTGAACAAGAGCATGCTGAAGACTGTATTTTTTAATTTCTATAAATATGTCAGTGTTAGTTTTCTTTTATTAATTTCTACTCTCATTCCAGTTTGGTCATTAAAAGCTATCTGTAACATTTCTATTTAAAAACAAATTTTAAGACATTTTTTGTGGCCTAACAGGTGGTTTTTATCAAGGAGAACATTGTATGAGCTGTTGAGAAGTGTGTATATCCTGCTGTTGTTGAGGAGTATTCTCTACGGTTCTCTTAGGCATAACTGCCACATACTGCTTCATGTCTTCTGTTTTCTTATGAATATTCTTTTTTGATTATTCATTACAGAAATTGGGGTATTGAAATATTCTACTACAGGCCAAGCGCGGTGGCTCACACCTGTAATCCCAGCACTCTGGGAGGCCAAGGTGGGCGGATCACAAGGTCAGGAGATTGAGACCATCCTGGCTAACATGGTGAAACTCCATCTCTACTAAAAATACAAAAAATTAGCCAGGCATGTTGGCAGGCGCCTGTAGTGTCAGCTACTTGGGAGGCTGAGGCAGGAGAATGGTGAGAACCCGGCACGCAGAGCTTGCAGTGAGCCAAGATCACGACACTGCACTCCAGCCTAGGTGACAGAGCGTGAGACTCCATCTCAAAAAAAATCTACTATAATTATATTGCTTTCTCTGTCTTGCTCTGTCAGTGCTTGATTTTTATATTTGGAACCCTAATGTGACACTGACACACACACATACACAATTTATATATGTATATACACATTTGTCATGGGTTCACAGTAAACGAACCTTTTTATTGTTGTTTAATGTCCTTCTTGGTCTCTTGTGCTTTTAAAGTATATTTTATGAAATACTACAGTTTTGACTTAAGATGTACTTTGCATAAGATAATCTTGACCTCTTTTTTTTGGTTATTTGCATGAAATGTTTTCTTTCATCTTGCCTTTTTCAGTCTCCTTTAATCATTAGATCTCAAGTGATTCTTGTTGAAAAGCAAGTTGGATCTTGCTTTTTAATTTTTTAAATCCCTTTATTTGGTGGCATCTATTTTGAATCGAAAGTTTACTTCAAAAATACTTAAATAATTTGCTTAATTAGAAAGACGTGGTCATCTTTTAATTGTTTTACTTGATTATTTCCTTTCTCTGTCTTCCTTTGTGTCTTTTCTATTTTTATATTGATAGGACTTCTTATACTTTTGTGTATCTATACAGATACTTTGTGGTATCTTGGGAATTACATAAAATTTCATAAAGTTAAAATCATATATCTTAAACTGGTAAGAACTTCATTTGCATTTGAACATTCTTCTTCATACATTTGCCCTCAACTTTGTTACTGATGTATCATATTTTATGTTGTATATTAACAGATTAAGTTTGATTATTTTTATGCTTTTATCTTTAAAACTTTAGAGAATTAAAATGTTTTCTGCAATATTATAATGGTACAGAACCTTATATTTGTATATGTGCATATCTTTTTCAGAAAGTTATATATTTTCATATGATCATGTTTTGTTTTCTTGCATTGTTATTTCCAGTGGAAGATACTTTCTTCAGAAATTTTTTTTTAAGGGAGATGTGCTAATACACTTTTTCAGCATTTGGTTATTTTGAAAGGTCTTTCCCTTTTTTTCATTTTTAAGACAGTTTTGCTGGGTTGTATTATTCCCACTTAGAAGCTATTTTTCTTTCAGCACTTTTTATCACAATTCCTTCTGGTCTGAAAAAAATTTATTGACAGATTTACTGGTTATCTCATAAGACCACACTTATAAATGACACATCACTTTTATCTCGCAGCTCCTAAGATTCTCTTCCTGTCTTTGACTTTTGAAACTTTGCTTATATATGTGCCTTGTTATAAATCTGTGTGTGTGTATCCTAGTTGAAGTCTGTTGAGCTTCTTAATTTCTTATATCCTTTTTTTACTTCTGAAAATTTCTCAGTCATTATTTTTGTATTTTTCACCTCCATGATGTCTGTTATTTATGTTTTTAATGTTTTCATTGATTCTCATTTTTCTGATTTTATTTAGTTTTATGTATTCCCATTTAGTTCACTGAGAATTATTCAGGTTAAATTTTAAAAATTTGCACATCTTCATTTTTTATGGTTGTTTTCTGAAAACCTTTAAATTTTTTCATTTGGCCATGTCACCCTAATATTTTGTATGCATTGTAATATTTGCTTGTTATTTGAAGATTAACAAAAAGCTATTTGTCACAATCTTTACAATGTTGCTTTGTCCTGCCATAGTCTGAAACCAATTGTCTTTGATAGAGATTATGGGAGCCGCCCATACATGTTTTATGGATGTGTCTTGTCTGGAATTTCATGTTTTTCAGTTAAAAGGGTTTGCTCATATTTCTTCTTAACAGTGTGTAATCACTTGCTCTACCTACTTTCTGTATTTAACACTGCAGTCTGCTCCTGAAACATTTACAGTTTGTCTCAGCAAACCCAAGCTGTCCTTTCCAAGTATACCACTGTTTCTTTCAGCACTGTATTACTGGAGACAGGAACTAGATTTTGAAAAGACCACCAAAAGCCAGAAGTTAAGAATATGTGCATTAGTATTTTTCTTCTTTTTAAAGACAGAAACCGGTAATTGGCAGTTTACTCCTAAAGACATAATGCTATATTGGGGAGGAGGAAGAGCTGTGTAAATGTAACAAATTTTCCTTTCTGTTCTATGTGGGCTCTTGGCGTTGTTCTTACCTGAGGCATTACATAAAATTAACTCATTTAGAGATTTTGCACAAAAGCATTTTGATCAGTATATGTTTGTTACATGTATATGTCTGTGAAGGAATTATGGCCTGTGGTATTTTGTTGTACCATCTTACTAATGTACTTTGTATAAGTTTACATATTAGATTTGTAAAGTAAGTATATTCATATGCAAAGTATATTCATATGAATCTAGTAAGTGGGATAATTTGTTATTTTTCTTTCAGGTGTGTGTTCTCATTTTACCTGAGACCTTTGGCCAGCGCAGGGCAAAGAAGATTCGTTCACAAATTTCTACTGAGAAGATATGAGAAATGTGGACAGAAGAATTTACAATTAAGGAAGGGCTGTAAAAGTGTGAATAAGAGTAAGGTGCAGAAAGGAGGTTATAATGGACTTTACCAATGCTTGTCAACTACCCAAAGCAAAATAATTCAATGTAATACATGTGTCAAAGTTTTTCATAAATTTTCAAATTCAAACAAACATAAGACATAAACATAAGAAATCATTTAAATGTAAAAAATGTGGCAGTAATTTCCCAAGTTCCTCCAACTAAATTAACATAACGGAATACATGCTGGAGGGATACAAATGTGAAGAATGTGGCAAAATCTTCACCTCATCCTCAAACTTTGACAAACATAACGATTCATACCAGAGAGAAACCCTACACATGTGAAGAATGTGGCAAAGCCTTTAATAGGTCCACAACCCTTTTCTAAACGTAAGAGAAATCATACTGGAGAGAAACTCTACACATGTGAACAATGTGGCAAAGCCTTTAGACGGTCTGCAACACTGAACATAAGAAAATTCATACTGGAGAGAAATCCTACAAATGTGAAGAATGTGGCAAGGCCTTTTATAGATATTCACACCTTACTAAACATAAGAGAATTCATTCTGGGCAAAAACCCTACACATGTGAAGAATGTGGCAAAGCCTTTAGACAGTACTCTGCACTGAATGAACATAAGAAAACTCATACTGGAGAGAACCCCTACAAATGTAAATATGCAAAGCCTTTAGACGGTCCAGAAGCCTGAATGAATATACAAATATTCATACTGGGGAGAAACCCTACACATGTGAAGAATGTGGCAAAGATTTTACTTGGTCCTCAACCCTTACTGTACACCAGAGAATTCATACAGGTGAGAAACATAGTTGATAACATAGTTGAATGACATTTCTAGTAATATGTTTCCTTTGGCTTTGAACAGCAAATACATTGAAGAATATTGTTCCATGTTCTTTTTATTTAAATTTCTTAAAATTTTTGTAGGCACATAGTATGTGTATATATTTCTGGCATATATCAGTTATTTGAATACAGGCATACACTATGTAATAATCCATCAGAATAGGCTGGGCATGGTGGCTCATGCCTGTAATCCCAGCACTATGGGAGGCCAAGGCAGGAGGATCACGAGTTCAGGAGATCAAGACCATCCTGGCTAGCACGGTGAAACCCCATCTCTACTAAAAATACAAAAAATCAGCTGGGCGTGGTGGTGGACGCCTGTAGTCCAAGCTACTCAGGAGGCTGAGGCAGGAGGATGGTGTGAACCCAGGAAGTAGAGCTTGCAGTGAGCCGAGATAGCACCACTGCACTCTAGCCTGGGCAACACAGCAAGACTTCATCTCAAAAAAAAAAAAAAAAAAAAATCCATCAGAGTAAATGAGTTATTAATCACCTTAAGTATTTATCCTTTGTATTACACACAGTCCAGTTATACTTTATTTTTAAATGTACAATTATTTTTTACTACAGATCGTTTTATGATTGTAATATATCAAAGTATAATTTATCCATTTCTGAGTCCTGAACACTTTAAAAAATGTCTCATATTTATCTTTGAACATGTAGCGTCTTGTCCTGCAAACACATACGGACTTTTCATTTTTATTTACATCAAGTTAAATATATAAATGTATTGCTCTAAAAATAAACCTTTAGGTATAAAAAAATTATGGAGCAAGCAATAGTGTTTAAGAGTTTGTACCTATTTTCCAAAGAAAAGATCAATATTGGAACAAAGAAGATTCTAAAGTGGATAATTTACTAGAAATTTAGAAACCTAAAACATTCTGAAATCAAATCTATATTTCTTTGGATTTAATTACTGTAAAATCTAATTGTTGAGACAGTCCCCATGTAAATTGTTTTCATTTGTCTGGTACTCATGTTACAGCTATAATTTACTTGTTTCTTATTTGTTTTTACTTCATTATTTATGATGTGAGCTGGTGAGAAATTATAATGATTTTTATAAAATTTAGCAGTGCACAGAAAATTTTTAGATGCAAGTTCACAATTTGTGTATTGTTATATTTTATCTGGTTAGAAAATTTCATTTTGTTGCTTTAACTGGAGAACCCTATATGAACTGTTTTCTTTAGTAGTTGCTTTCACTTTTTACTTGACATAAATGAGTTTATGTATTGTGTGCCAATTTGTTCAGGTAAGTGCTGGGAAATCTTTTAAGTCATGGAGATGTTTTAATATATAATTGTAGTGAACAAACATAAGAAAGTGCCGAGTGTGTAATAGATGCTCCATAATTAGCCATATTCTTTCTGGAGTCAGTTTGTAGTTGCAAGTAAGAGACTGAAAATATCTATAGTGAAGAAATGGCATTAATTCTGCATGTGGAGAGGACATTTGTTCCCAGGCTACAAAACTGAGTCGTTCTGAATTTAAAGAGGATTTTTTTGTTTTGTTTTGTGTTCATTTAAAAGTAAACATTAATGTCAAAGATGCAGACTTAGGAAGGGCATAAAGATCACACACTAGGCTGCCACTTCACACTTGAAGGGTTGCACAGCAGCTGGGCAAAGGCTCTCCTCACTTCCCAGACAGTGCAGAAGCCAGACAGAGATGCTCCTCACTTCCCAGATGGTGGGGCAACCAGGGAGAGCCGCTCCTCACTTCCCAGATGGTAGGGCCGCCCAGCAGAGGCACTCCTGAATTTTTAGTGTGGCCGCCAGGCAGAGGCGCGCCTCATGTCCAAGAAGGTGTGGCAGCCGGGCAGAGGCGCTCCTCACGTCCAGGACCATGCAGTGGCCTCAGACGGTGCAGTGGCCGGGCAAAGGCGCTCCTCATTCCCAGAGGGTGCAGGGAGCTAGGCAGAGGCGCTCCTTAAAGAGGATTTCTGTTTTACGTTTTTCCACAGCTATGTATGCCTCACAGCTCCTCTCCTTTTGTTATGGCAGTTTTCTCACTGTTCTCTTCATGCCATGTAATTTCACATGGACTTTCTAGGTTCTGATAAGTTTGAATTTTTTTAATGTGGTAAATTGTTCCTAATTGGACTTTTTGAGTTTATAGCTTCTTCATGCAGCATTTAGATCACTTAATTGAGAGAAGTCTTTTAGTGTTCACAGGTAAGAGACTTAAGTCAGCATTGTTTTTCTGCTTATGAAAGAACATTTTTGAGGTTCTAACACAAACTGTCTTAAGCATAACACTGTTAGAATAGGTAAAGCATTAATATGGGTGGGTTGCATATTGTCAGTACCCTATGAATAAAATATCAGAATTTTTAAATTTCTTCAGAGAAAATATGCCTTAGAGATAAATTTTTTAGGAGACTTAATGGTAAGAGAAGTTTTCTATGACATACTTACACCAAAACTTATTTTTTCATGCAGAATCTTCTGTTTTTGAATGCGAATCTTAAGTGTTGGAAAATAATAGAATGCTCTCTGTAGATTCAAAATTTGGAATGATCTTTTTTGTCCAGATTGATACTGCAATCCTGAGGAAATTCTCTTTTCATTCTTAGTCACCTAATTTTAACCAAGTCCTTGGTCACCTTCTCTGGAAAAATTCTGGAGAGTATGGCAGCTGTTAATCTCAGTGATTTTTAATGCAAATTCATTTACTTTGTTCACAGAATGGCCAATTATGGGACCTTTAGCAAGTTACCCTTTTAATGTCTTCCCTATAATTACCATCAGCACGGCCGGGCGCGGTGGCTGAAGCCTGTAATCCCAGCACTTTGGGAGGCTGAGACGGGCGGATCACGAGGTCAGGAGATCGAGACCATCCTGGCTAACATGGTGAAACCCTGTCTCTACTAAAAAATACAAAAAACTAGCCGGGCGAGGTGGCGGGCGCCTGTAGTCCCAGCTACTCGGGAGGCTGAGGCAGAAGAATGGCTAAACCCGGGAGGCGGAGTTTGCAGTGAGCTGAGATACGGCCACGGCACTCCAGCCCGGGCGACAGAGCAAGACTCCGTCTCAAAAAAAAAAAAAAAAAAAAATACCATCAGTACTAGAAACTCCAGGTGCTTCAAACTTAAAGCAAAAGCCCTAGAGTACATCATCTTGTCTTATATAGTGTTCTGGGTCTCAAACATGCTGGTAAAAGAGTTTCTGTGGTTATTAGATTACAAAAACAGCACAAAAACTACCTATTTTTGATAACATTCAAAGACAGACCAGCATTTGAAACGTTATTCTACGATGGTTTTTAAAATGCATTTTTCATTGACAGATAAAATACGTATTTATCTTGTAGAACATGGAGTTTTGAAGTATATATATGCTGTTAAAGGCTTACTTCTAGGTAATTCACATAGTATTTTTGTGATGAGAGCACATAACATTGACCGTCTTAGCATTTTTCAAAAATACAATTCATTATAGTCACCATGCTATACAATAGATTTCTTGAACTTATTCCACCTAGACATCTGTAATTATGTAGTATTTTACAGACATCTCTCCAAATGCTTTTTTCCTAAATACCCAAGTATCTGGTAAGCAGCATTCTATTGTCTGGCTTATTTTCATTTAGTATACTGTTCTCCAAATTTGTTCATATTGTTTTAAGCGACAAGATTTCCTCACTTTTAATCCTGAATTGCATTTCCTTGTGTATACCATATTTTGAAAAAATGAATTGAAATATGCATCCATTTATTGGTTGAGCAATTCATGTAATGAAAAGATATTTGTGTTAAAGCACGTATTAATGAAATTCAGCTTTTACACACTTTATTTTTGAGACTGAATCTCACTCTGTCACCCAGGCTGGAGTGCAATGGTGCAATCTCGGCTCACTGCAACCTGCACCACCTAGGTTCAAGCAATTCTTTTGCCTCAGCCTCCTGAGTAGCTGGGACTATAGGCGTAAGCCACCAAGCCTAGCTAATTTTTGTATTTTTAGTAGAGACAGGCTTTCACCATATTGACTAGGCTGGTCTCGAACTCCTGACCTCATGATCTGCCCACCTTAGTCTCCCAAAGTGTTAGGATTACAGGTGTGAGCCACCCCCCACCCCCAGCCTACACATTTTACTAATAATTTGTACTAGACAGTAATCGTAACACTATACATGTGTTAATTTAATTCTCACAGTTACTCCATAGCATAGGCATCATTATCCTTATTTTAAAGAGAAACAGAGCCACAGAGAAAAATTACCTGCTCACAACAGTGCAGCCAGTTTTGACTCCAGAGAAAACACTTTATTACAGTAAACACCCTCTTCAAAGAAAATAAATGACTATCTTCAACACCTATTCTTAGTAAATATTTAACAAAATTAAATCAATTGATACTTTTTTGTTATATGTGTGTGTAAATGTATAAATTATGATACCTAAAGGAGAAATATTTCCTCTAAAGAAACTATATAAACTCTAGAAATTGCTCTTTGCTACTGACATGTACTTGGGAACAACCTTTCTTTCAACTGTCCTTCCCCACCCCTCCACACTTCAGAATATTTATAGCATGATTTTTACGTAAACCCATAGTCAGCAAATGCTGTAATGTAATTAATCAAATATTTACTACAAATGCAAGCAGTACACTGTGATTTTATTTCTTTAATACAAATTTTGAGTTAAATAATTATTTCACTCTATATTAGCATCCTTTGTGCCTGTTTCTCAGTCTTGCCTAATACTACCAATTATCTTACTTTTAAACTATTTGTTTATAAAACTTTAAATTATCTCTGGGAACCTCAGCTCAGCAGTCAGAGTGCATGGCCCTGACCAGAGCCCTAGAACTAGAAAAGAACCATAGAGTTAGGTACTTTTTATACAGATTCCAAATATGCCATTTTAGTATTCCATAATTATGCCACCATTTGGAAAGAAATGATTGTTGACAACGAAGGATACCCCTATTAAATATGGGTCACAGATTTTTTGCCCTACTCTAGGCTATCCACCTATCACAGAAAGCTGTAGTTCATTGCTGGGGCTGCCAGAAGTGCCAAGATGAGATTACCTAGAGAAACAAGAGGGTTGGCCAAGCAGGAAGGGCCACTACCCTTTCTGGGGAACTCCCTATGGCCTTCATCCTAATTTTGCCTAACAACCTGCCCACCCTGCAATGGGGTATCAAATGTGAGTATACCCTAGGATCTGAAAGAATGTATAACTTGGGAGAGGTTCTTTATTTTCCCCAGGTTCTCCAGCAGAAAGCAATAAGGGCACTCCATAATTCTTGTCTCTTTACGAGAGACCATCTCCATCAGCTGTAACCAAACAACCAAAAAACACTCCTCTTTTTGACAAGTTTGTAAAGCCTGTCCATCTGGGTCTATAATAATCCTCCAGGCCCTACACCACTTCCCTTAATTTAGCCAGTTCAGCAACAAGAAACCTAGCCAGTGGGAAGAATGGTAGGTAAACTTTAATTAATTGCCAGCCTATTGAGGCTACAAATACCTCCTGATCCTTGGGGATGCCTTTACTGCCTGGGTTGAAGCCTCTCATACTAGAATACAAAAGATTCAGGTAGTTGCCAAGATCATTCTGAAAGAAATTTTCTCTCTGAGCCTCCACAGTCTTCACAAAGTAACAATGGCCTATATTTTATTTCACAAACTACTCAAACAGTGGCAAAAGCCCTAAGGATAAAATACTTTTCACACTCCTCCTGAAAGCCACAATCTCCCAGGAAGGTAGAAAGGACTAATCAAGCTATTAAAAGGACCTTGAGCAAATGATGCCAAGGAAACCTCTTTACCATGGTAGAACTTCTGCCTATGGCAATTCTCCAGATCAGAACAGCCCCTAAATTACATCTATGCCTTAGTTTCTTTGAAGTCCTATATTGGAGACCCTTTCTACATGCAAACCTAATATTACACCCAGAGGTCACCAAATAACCCAGTACATAAAATCCCCGATGACTTTCAAGAGGTCATCCAGGAGTTTGGACAGACTATTCTGAGTCTGACTCGCCACCCCTCCCAAAACCCTTATAACCAGACAGGATAACAAGTCCTCATTAAAGTCTGGAGAGATGGATCTCTCTGATCTCAACTAACCGCCTCACAAAAGAACAATGTTACTATCATACTTTCCACCCCAATAGCTATCAAGTTTCCTGGCATCTCTAGCTGGACACAATACTTTTGAATACAACTGAAAACACATTAAGGAACCAACGATGGAACCAACACTCAGTTACTATTGTGACCCACAGAAGGACTTACAAATTTCTCTCTAAATGAGAAGTAATGCTGTCCCTCCTTAAACCTCAAAGTAGGGTAATCCCAATAACAGCAATCTTATTTGTGGTGGTACTACTGATTCTTTCACCCTAACTTGTGCACCACCAGGAGTTCCATTAAGAGCTTGTTTTGTTTTGTTTTGAGATGGGAGTCTCATTCTGTCACCCAGCTTGGAGTACAGTGCCACTATCTCGGCTCACTGCAAGCTCTGCCTCCCAGGTTCACACCATTCTCCTGCCTCAGCCTCCGACTAGCTGGGACTACAGGCGCCTGCCACCACACCAAGCTAATTTTTTTGTATTTTTAGTAGAGATGAGTTTCACTGTGTTAGTGAGGATGGTCTCGATCTCCTGACCTCATGATCCACCCGCCTCAGACTCCCAAAGTGCTGGGATTACAGGTGTGAGCCACCGCGCCCAGACATCTAATACTAATTTTTTAACCTAATTTGTTTTACTTTTGACTGCTTTAGTCCATCAGCAATATTAGTAATATTTTGGTGTTTATATTACAAGTCATAATACTCTTTGCAAATTTACTAATACACTTCTGTTACTATAAACCAACACTGTCTCCGGGGAAGATTTCCTATGTCCCTCCTACATTTAAACATCAAAGCCAAAATCTGAGGAGTGAGTAGTGATCTCTCTAATAGTCATTGTGTTAACAGTCTCTCTTAATCCACAAGCATCCCAATTTCGCCCTATTCTGAACCACGCAGCCTAATGTTCTCTGGTCATTACTCATACTTTTTTTTTTTTTTTTTTTTTTTTTTTGCACTCTGCAAGCAACTCCACAACTACTAAACTCTACCAATTCTTCCTATGCCTCAATTAGCAAGTCATGAATTCCTCTTCATTCAGGGTAGGAATAGCCTACTTGGCCACAAAACAAGAACGGACAACTTCTCAAGCCCAACTTAGCTTCACCTATCAGAGACCTCTCTATACAAAAACCTTCCCTCTGTTAACATACTTTTTTTTTTTTCTGAGACAGAGTCTCGCTCTGTCGCCCAGGCTGGAGTGCAGTGGCGCAATCTCGGCTCACTGCAAGCTCCGCCTCCTGGGTTCACGCCATTCTCCTGCCTCAGCCTCATGAGTAGCTGGGACTTCAGGCGCCCACCACCATGCCCTGCTAATGTCTTGTATTTTTACTAGAGACGGGGTTTCACCGTGTTAGCCAGGATGGTCTCGATCTCCTGACCTCGTGATCTACTCGCCTTGGCCTCCCAAAGTGCTGGGATTACAGGCATGAGCCACTGCGCCTGGCAACATAATATTTTTAAAACAATCTAAAACAGCTTTTAAAGATTTTCTTAAACCCACCTCCATTGATTCAAGCCCCTTGTTCTCCCCTGCTACCCTCACTGGCCAGGCACTCCTATGCATCTGTGCTGATGTAAATTCCAGAACCATTGTGGGTGATTTTGACCCAGCACAATGCAACACAACCAGCATCATTATTATTCTCAAACTTTTTTGTTTCACTAAATATTCTCAATATCAAATGAGATTTTCTATTCTCCCCCAAATGTTTTAACTGCTGGACTATTCATCCAAAATGATGCCTCCGACTTCTGCGTCAGTCACCCTTCTTGGAGTCAACCCAGTCCATGGTGTTGACAAAGCTAGTATAAATTATGCAAAAGGTTTCAAGTCTTTAATTTCTTTCAGAAAACTCTTTTCTTTGATACTACTAGAAACATGACCATGTTAAAAAAAAAAAAAAAAAAAAAAAAAAGACCCATGTCTGGCTCCCCTGGCAGCAGCAACTTTAGTGGCAGGATCTCATATATTGGGTAGCCAACAAGGACCCTGGTCAATGTTTGGAACTGACCTCACCTTCTGCATCCATTTTTATCACCTACAGAACTTTACTTCCTATGTGAAACGTAGGCTTATCTCTCCCTCTCTGGAAACTGGACCAGCACATGCACTCTGGCTTCCTTCACCCCTAAAATTTCCATTGTCCCGGGTGATGCTTCCTTGAGGTTACCCTTTACTGCCTCACACCAGATCGACTGAACAGTTTATCTTCTTTTTCTTTTTTTATCTGGAATGAGTTTGGCATTTCAAGTGCCAATACAGGAATCGCTGACATAATTACTGCCTCCTCAACTTACCACAACCTGTCTCTGGGACTGACTCACAAAATAGAAACCACGGCTTACAGAGTGACAGCAACAAGTTGATTATCTTGTGGATGCAGTTCGAAATTGTAGAGGTCTTGCCACACCAGCTGCAGCTCAGGAAAGAATCTGCCTTGTGCTAGGAGAAAAATGCTGTTTCTGGGTTAACAGATTAGGAAAAGTCCAGGACCATGTTAGAGATTTTACAAACCAGGCCTCTCACCATCAGAAACATGCTACTGAGAGCTAGTTCTCCTGGGATGCCACCTGGTTCCAATTCTCATGACATCCTGTTTTTTGGGGGGATCCCTAGCTTTTGTCTTCCTTTCTCTCTTTTGTGAGCCTTGCTCACTGAATCTAGTAACCAGGTTTGTTTCCTATCACCTAGAAACTCTCAGACTTAAAATGGTCCTGCAACAGGAATATCGACCTATTTTCCCCATCTGGACAGCCATATCCCTACATATTTCCTCTGCACACTGCAAATCCAACCTTCTGGGAGAACATGGAGGGAATCCTTTTCTGACAAAGAGCAAGAGAATGAGACACTGATGAATTCTTCATCTCATATTACCAGGAAGTAGTTACAAGAGACCCACAGTGCCCCTAGACTCAAATATTTTAGAGTCTCAATCTATTGAGGAGGGAATGTTAGTCAGTTAGACATGAGCAGAAAAAGCCCCTGGGGGAGAAAAACCTCATGCTCCAAAGACAACCCAAAATATGTATGCTAAACTTGAGCAGAGAGGACAGGAAATACCTATGAAGAAAGAATACTCAGAAACACCCCTTAAGACACCCAGTAATTGCTCATACTGTGATTAAACTGTCAGAATGTAGCTAGCTATATGCTGATAAAAAGGGGGGAAAGGGCAAAAGGAAACTTCCTCAGAGATATGCTGGCATAGTAAGTACAGATTTGAGTGCTATATGATTTTCCTAAGGTAGTGGTAATAAGCAATTCTGCCATTAAGACTCATTGATCACTGGAACTCACACATGTACATCAACTGACAGTAAGGAAGCATCTCATAGGCCTAGACAGAAACTTGGTGAGGATAAAAGAAGAGATTTACCAGGAAGCAGGAAACTCCACAAAGACAGAGGCAGACACTTAAGACAGAGGTGGGAATTTTTTGAAAGTCTATAATAAAAACTGCAACATGTAAATCTCAAGGCTGTTTCCAGCTGGGCCAATCCACTCCTCCTTCGGTGTGTTATTTTCCTTTAATGAACTCCCTGCTTGCTTCATTGTCTCTGGGCTGAATTGTTTCTCTCAAGAAAACAAGAAACAAGGACCTTATGTATGCTGAATTACATTAATGTAATTAATGAATGTTTGAATTCAATAGCTGCCATAATGTCCAAATTTTTTTTCAGAGAAGGTGACCAAGAACTTGGATAAAGTTAGATGACTGAAAATAAAAACTGTACCACATGAACTGCATCCTCTAAAACAAATCTCAAATACCTCAAGATTGCAATATGAATCTCAACAAAAAAAGATCATTGCAGATTTTGAATCTACACAGATCATTCTAATATTTTTCCAACACTTAACATTTACCCTCAAAAATAGAAGATTCAGCATGAAAAATAAGTTTTGCTAAGTCATAGAAAACTGTAAAATTCTTCATCTACCATTAAGTCTTACAAATTTTATTTTGAAGATATGTTTTCAGAGATTTCAAAATTCTGATGTGTTTCTTCATATGGTGCTTACAATATGCAACCCACTTATATTTATGCTTTAATATATATTAAGGTATGTTACATTTAACACACTTTGTATTCCAATCTCATACAATTTTTCTTCAACAGAAAAACAATGCTCACTTAATCATCTTACATATGAACAGTGAATTACTCTTACTTCAATTAAGTGATCTGAATGTTGCACTGATAAGCTATAATCTCAAACACCCCAGTTAAAAACAATTTCTTACATTAAAAATTCCGAACATCTCATCAGAGCCTAGAAAATCCAAGTGAAATTACATGGCATGAAGAGAACACTGGGAAACTGTAGCCATAACACAAAGACGACGAGTGAAGCATACATAGCTGGGGATAAACACATGAAGACATCAGAAAACTAAAAATAATTAGAAAATAAAAACAGGCCAGGCACAGTGGCTGATGCCTGTAATCCCAGTACTTTTGGAGGCCGAGGTGGGTAGATCACGAGGTCAAGAGATTGAGACCATCCTGGCCAACATGGTGAAACCCTGCCTCTGCTAAAACCACAAAAATTAGCTGGGCATGGTAGTGTGCACTTGTAGTCCCAGCTACTTGGGAGGCTGAGGCAGGAGAATCGCTTGAACCCGGGAGGTGGAGATTGCAGTGAGCCAAGATCGTCCCATTGCACTTCAGCCTGGCGACCAAGTGAGACTCCGACTCAAAAAAATATATCTATCTATCTATCTATCTATCTATATATGGAAAATGAAATGTTCCAATAAAATATAACTATACACATTGTGAAATTACATCTAAAAAGTATTTTCTGTGCACTAATTTTTTTTAAAAAATTCTTATAATTTCTGACCAGCTCACATACTTTATGAAGTTTTAAAAAAAAAGAATCAGAAACAAGAAAAGTATACCTCTAGCATGAGCACCACATAAAAACAGGCACTTTTCATGGGGAGATTCTCAACAATGATCCATTAGAATTTACAGTAATTACGTAAAAATAAAATATAGATTTTAATTCAGCATGTTTTAGGTTTCTAGATTTCTAGTAAATTATCCACAGTATTAATAGAAACTTCTTTGTTCCAATATTGCTATTTTCTTTGGAAAATAGGTACAAACTCTCATGCAAACACAATTGCTTGCTTCATAATTTTCTTACACCCAAGGTTTATCTTTAGAGCACAACATTTATATATTTAACTCCATGTAAATTAAAACTAGAAGTCTGTATGTTTGCAGAACATGATGCATGTTCAAAGATAAATAGGAAACATTTTTGAAAACCATTCAGGACTCAGGAATGTATGAATAATTATATTCTGATATAACTATTACAATCATAAAATGACCTGTAGTAGAAAAAATTGTACATTTGAAAATAATTGAAGTGTATAATTAGATTGTAGGTAATATAAAAGATAAATGCTGGAGAAACCCCATGTCTACTAAAAATACAAAATTAGCCAGGCATGGTGGCACATGCCTGTGATCCCAGCTACTCGGGAGGCTGATTTAGGAGAATTGCTTGAACCTGGGAGGCGGAGATTGCAGTGAGCCAAGATTGCGCCATTGCACTCCGGCCTGGGCAACAAGAGCGAAACTTTGTCTCAAAAAAAAAAAAAAAGCTTAAGACGATGAATAACTCGTTTACTCTAATATCATTATTACATATTGTATGCCTGTATCAAAATAACCCATATACACCATAAATATATACTTACACTATGCAGCCACAAAAAATTTTTAAAAATTTAAATAAGAATAAAAATGCAACACGGGAATAATATTCATTTTACTTGCTGTTTAAAGCCATTGGAAAAAGAGACAGAAATGTCATTCAGCTATGTTATCAGATAGTACATTGTTAGCATCTCTTACCTACACCTTTCAGTAAGGTGGATAGGTGAAAGTTGCTGGCATAATACATCATTCAAGGCACAATAACTTCTACACATTAACAATTTTATTTAAAAAACTAAGGCCGGGTGCGATGGCTCATGATTGCAATCCCAGCACGTTGGGAAACTGAGGTGGGTGGATCACAAGGTCAAGACCTCAAGACCAGCCTGGTGAATATGCTGAAACCCGATCTCTACTAAAAATACAAAAATTAGCGGGGCGTGGTGGTGTACACCTGTAATCCCAGCTACTCAGAAGGCTGAGGCAGGAGAATCACTTGAACCTGGGAGGTGGAGGTTCCAGTGAGCCAAGATCATGCCACTGCACTCCAACCTGGGCAATAAGTGAGACTCTGTCTCGAAAAAAAAATTAAGTTCACACATGATCTTAAAAGAGAATTTTAAAATTTACAGCATTTTATTAATTTATTACATAAATATACAATTGGTAAAACAATTTACTACTAAAATTCAGATTGTTTCTCACTATAATGCAAAATGTTACTCTGAACACCTACCTCATGCATATCACTCTAAGTCAACCACAAAAAGCCTCACTGCTTAGATTTTCCTCAGGCATCTTTCATTTCTGTTCTTTCTCTTTCATTTTCATGTAAAAGTTCATGAATACTGCCCACCTAATGAAATTTCTAATATCTGATGCAGCAATAATTCATCACACGCTTTCACATAAATGAGAACGTTGAAATACTATAATTTTGGATTTGAATTGTTTTTCAAAACAAATAATTTATTTGTTTTTATTTCAAAAAATCTATATTTTTTTCAAGTAAAAAAATACTTTGAATGAAATGTCTTCAAAAATCTACTTCTTTTCAACTTACATATGCAGATTTTTTTTTTTTTTTAGGTAGAGTCTTCCTCTGTTGCCCAGGCTGGAGTGCAGTGGTGTAATCTCAGCTCACTGCAAGCTCTGCCTCCTGGGTTCAAGTCATTCTCCTGCCTCAGCCTCCTAAGTAGCTGGGACTACAGGTGCCCGCCACCACGCCCAGCTAATTTTTGTATTTTTAGTAGAGATGGGGTTTCACTGTGTTAGCCAGGATGGTCTCGGTCTCCTGACTCGTGATCCGCCTGCCTTGGCCTCCCAAAGTGCTGGGATTACAGGCGACAGCCACCGCGCTCGGCCCATGAAGAAAGTTTCTAACAGGTTCAACTTTGGATTTTTTCACACTTAATATTCTGATTCCTTGTAAAGTGTTAGTTCCTTAGTTCTTTCTCCAGTAAATCCTCTGATGTTTAAATAGTCTTAATTTTAGCCTAAATATTTCTCCACATTTATTGCATCTACAAATTATCTTCTAATATAAACTCTCTAGTGTTTCTTAAGCTGCAGTTTTTGAGCAGATGTTTTTCTACATTTATAGGATTTCGCTCCAATATAAATTCTCTGATGTTGAACAAAGTTTGAGCAACTGCTTCTGTGTCTTCCGCTAGTAAAAAAAAAAAAAATGTACACAGTAAGATCCAAGATACAAGTACAGGCACTACAACCCTCTTTATATTTGTATTGTCTGTCTTAAGAACACTCTTCTTCGCTTTAATGGCCTATATTTTCTAAAAGGCCTTTCAACAGAAATTATATTTATAATGCTTTTGTTAACTATAAATTCTGATGTCTGGTAAGATGTGAGTAGACATTAATGGCTTTTGTATTTTTATATTTGTACAATTACTCTCACGTGTAAATGCTATCACATGCAAAAAGATATGAACATTGGTAAAAAGTTCTGCCACATTTTTTGTATTTCTAGTTTTCTTTAGTAGTAATTACACACAGTAAGATGTGATGAGAATTTGAAGTCTGCTGGGCACAGTGGCTCATGCCTGTAATCCCAGCACTTGGTGAGGCCGAGACAGGTGGATCACAAGGTCAGGAGATCGAGACCATCCTGGCTAACATGGTGGATCCTTGTCTCTACTAAAAATACAAAAAATTAGCCTAGTGTAGTGGCGGGCACTTGCAGTCCCAGCTACTCAGGAGGCTGAGGCAGGAGAATGGCATGAACCCAGGAGGTGGAGCTTGCAGTGAGCTGAGATCATGACACTGCACTCCAGCCTGGGGGAAAGAGCGAGACTCCATCTCAACAAAACAAAAAAAAAAAAAAAAAAAAGCCAGGCACGGTGGCTCACGCCTGTAATCCCAGCACTTTGGGAGGCTGGGCAGGTGGATCACGAGGTCAGGAGATCGAGGCCATGCTAGCTACACAGTGAAACCCCATCTCTACTACAAATACAAAAAATCTGCCAGGCATGGTGGCGGGTGCCTGTAGTCCCACCTACTCGGGAGGCTGAGGCAGGAGAATAGCGTGAACCCGGGAGGCGGAGCTTGCAGTGAGCCGAGATCGCGCCAGGGCACTCCAGCCTGGGCAACAGAGTGAGACTCCATCTCAAAAAAAAAAAAGAATTTGAAGTCTTTGCCACATTTTAAATTTTCATATGGCTTCTCACCAATGTCATTTATCTTATGTTTAGAACAGAGAGGTATGGTTAAAAGCTTTCCCACATTTTTCATATTTGTAGAGTTTCTCTCCGTTATGAATTATCTTATGATTAGAAAGGATTGAGGAGCATTTAAAGACTGCCACATTTTTCATATTGGTAAGACATTCCTCCGGTACGAGTTCTCTTATGTTTAAGAATGCTGGAGTACAGCATAAAGGCTTTTCCACATCCTTTACATTTGTATGATTTTATCTCTAGTATGAATTCTCCTGTGTACATAAAGGTTTCCGGACTGTCTAAAGGCTTTGCCACATTCTTCACATGTGTAGGGTTTCTCTCCAGTATGAATCGTCCTATGTTTAATTAGGGTTGTGAAGCTATTAAAGGTTTTATGACATTCTAGATATTTATATGGTTTCTCGCCAGTATGAAATCTCTTATGTTTAGCAGAGTTTGATGATGACGTAATGACTTTGCCACATTCCTTACATTTGTAGGGGTTCTCTCCATTATGAATTTTCTCATGGTTATTCATGGGTAAGGGCTGTTTATAGGCTTTCCCACATTCTTTGCATTTGTAGGGTTTGTCTCCCATATGAATTTTCTTATGTTCATTCAGGGTTGTGGACCATCCAAAAGCTTTGCCACATTCTTCACATTTGTAGGGTTGCTCTCCAGCATGAATTTTCTTATGTTGATTCAGGTATGAGGACTGTTTGAAGGTTTTCCCACATTCTTTACATTTGTAGGGTTTTTCTCCAGTATGAATTCTCTTATTTTCATTCAGGATTGTGGACCATCCAAAAGCTTTGCCACATTCTTCACATTTGTAGAGTTTATTTCCAGTATAAATGTTCTTATGTTCATTCAGGTTTGTGGATCATTCAAAGGCTTTGCCACATTCTTCATATTTCTAGAGTTTCTCTCCAGTAAAAATTTTATTATGTTGATTAAGATATAAGGGCCGCTTAAAGGCTTTACCACATCCTTTACATTTGGGGGTTTTATCTCCAGTATGAACTATCTTACGTTTATTCAGGACTCTAGAACGTCTAAAGGCTTTGCCACACTCTTCGCATTTATAAAGTTTCTGTCCAGTATGAATTTTCTTATGTTTACTCAGGTATGTGGACCATCCAAAGGCTTTGCCACACTCTTCACATTTGTAAGGTTTATCGCCAGTATGAATTGTCTTATGTTTATTCAGGGCTCTGGAACATATAAAGGCTTTGCCACACTCTTCACATTTATAAGGTTTCTCTCCAGTATGAATTTTCTTATGTTTACTCAGGTATGCGGACCATCCAAAGGCTTTGCCACACTCTTCACATTTGTAAGGTTTCTCTCCAGTATGAATTATTTTATGTTTATTCAGGTCTGTGGACCATATAAAGGCTTTGCCACACTCTTCACATTTGTGGGGCTTCTCTCCAGTATGAATTCTCTTATGTTCATTCAGGGTAGTGAACCGACTAAAGGCTTTTCCACATTCTTCACATGGGTAGGGTTTCTCTCCAGTATGAATTCTGTTATGCTTATTAAGGGTTGCAGATTGTCTAAAGGCTTTGCCACATTGTTCACATTTGTAGGGCTTCTCTCCAGTATGAATTCTCTTATGTTCATTCAGAACTGAGGACCTACTAAAGGCTTTGCCACATTCTTCACATGTGTAGGGTTTCTCTCCAGTATGAATTCTCTTATGTTTAGTAAGGGTTGTGGACCTATTAAAGGCTTTGCCACATTCCTGACATTTGTAGAGTTTCTCTCTGGTATGAATTTTCTTATGTTTGGCAACATTTGAGGATGAGGTAATGATTTTGCCACATTCTTCACATGTGAAGGGTTTCTCTTCAGCATGAATTCTCTTATGCTTAGTAAGGGTTGAGGACCTATTAAAGGCTTTGCCACATTCTTCATATTTGAAAGATTTCTCTTCAGTGTGAACTTTACGTTTAGCAAAGTTTGAGAATGTGGTAAAGATGTTGCCACACTGTTCACATATGAAGGGTTTCTCTCCAGTATGAATTACCTTATATTCATTAAAGACTAAATACCATTTAAAGTCTTTGCCACATTCTTCACATGTGTAGGGTTTCTCTCCAGCATGAATTCCTTTATGCTGAGTTAGGTCTGAGAACTTCTGAGATGACTTGCCACATTCTTTAAAGTGTTTCTCTCCAGTATGTCTTGTCTTATGTTGGTTTGAATTTGAAAATTTACTAAACACTATGACATGTGCATTACACTGAAATATTTTGCTCTGGGTAGTTGACAAGCATTGACTAAATTCATTATAACCTGCTTTCTGTACCTTCTTTTTACAGCCTTTTCTTAATTGTAAATTCTCATGTCCACATTTCTCATATCTTCTCAATATAAGTTTGTGGAATGAATCTTCTATCTCCTGCACTGGCAAAAAGTCTTGGGTGAAATGAGAACACATAGCTGAAAGAAATAAAAACAAACTATCCTGCTTACTAGATTCATATGAATATACTTTAAAAATCTAATATGTAAACTTATACAAAGTACATTAGTAAGATGGCATAACAAAATACCACAGGCCATATTTCTTCACAGACATACACATGTAACAAACATATACTGATCAAAATGCCTTTTAGTGAAATCTACAAATGAGTTACATGCAATGCCTCAGGTAAGCACAATGGGAAGAGCCACATAGAACAGGAAGGAAGGTTTGTTACATTTAGCAACCACAGTTCTTCCTCCTCCCCAATATAGCACTGTGCCATTAGAAGTAAACTGTCAACTCCTGTCTTCTTACTTAGAAGAAAAATACACGTATCCTTACTTCTGGCTTTTGGGGATCTTTCAAAAACTGGTTTCTGCCTCCAATAACAAAAGAGTGCTGAAAGAAATGGTGATATACTTTGGAAGGAAAGCTTGGGTCTGCTAAGACCAAATGTACATGTTTCAAGAGCAGACTGAAGTGCTAAATACAGACAACAGAGCAAGTGATTAAAGACTCTTCAGAGGAAACATGAACAAACCCTTTTAACTAAAAAACAAACACAAAATTCTAGACAAGACACATCCTTCCAACATGTATAAGAGGTTCCCATAATCTGTATCAAAGACAACTGGCTTCAGACTATGTCAGGACAAAGCAACATTATAAAGGTTGTGATAGCTTTTTGTTAATGTCCAAATAACAAGCAAATATTATAATGTATACAAAATATTAGAACATGGTCTAATTAAACAATTTAAAATTTTTCAGAAAACAACATAAAAACAAAGATGTACAAATTTTTAAAATGTAACCTGAATAATGCTGAATAAACTAAATGGAAACATACAACAAAATGTAATCAGAAAAATGAGAACATCAATGTAAATGTTAAAAACACAAAAAACAAATCATGAAGGTGAAAAATGCAAAATAAAGACTTAGAAATTTTCAAGTTAAAAAAAGCATGTAGAAAAGGAAGAAGCTCAACAAACTTCAACTAGGTTACACACAGATTTACAGCAAAGCACATACATAAGCAAAGTTTCAAAAATCAAACTCAAAACGGGCATCTTAGGAGCTGCAAAATAAAAGTGATGTGTTATTTATAACTGTGGTCTTCATATAACCAGCAAAACTGTCCTAAAAATGAAGAATAAAGACCTTTCAAGATAACCAAATGCTGAAAAAGTAAACATGTCTTACCAAAACAATGCTCAAGGAAGTATCTTCCCGTGAAAATAACATAATGCAAGAAAACCAAACATAATCATATGAAAATACATAACTTTCTGAAAAAGATACGCACATACACAAAGTTCTGTACCACTATCATATTACAGAAAACATTGTAATCTCTAAAATTGTAAAGCCGAAAGCATAAAAATGATCAAACTGTTCATCATAATCTGTTAATAATATATAACAACAATATGATTACTGACATCAATAATGAAGTTCAGGGCAGATATAATGAAGAAGAATTTTCAAATTCAACTTAAGTTTTTACCAGTTTAAAATATATTATTTTAACTTAAAGAAATTTTATGTAATTCTCAAGATACCAGAAAAAAAGTATCTGTATAGATACACCAAAAAATAAGAAGTAAAGGTGTATCAATACAAAAATAAAAAAGACACTAAGGAAGACAGAAAAAGAAATTAATGGACAAAAATAAAATAATCCAGTAAAACAATAAGACAAGTAAGTCTATTTCAGCAAATTATTCAAATATTTATGAAAAAAAGTTTCCATTCAAAATACATACACCAAATAAGGGGATTGATTGCCAAAATTAAAACACAAGATCCAACTTGCTTTTCTACAGGAGTCACTTGAGATGTAATGATTTTAAAAAGACTGAAAAAGGCAAAACGAAAAGATATTTCATGCAAACAACCAAATAAGAGGTCCAAATTATGTAATACAAAGTACATCTTAAGTCAAAACTGTCCTATTTCATAAAATATACTTTAAAAAGTCCTAAGAAAGAAGGACATTAAACAATAATAAAATAATAAAAAGGCTCATTTACTGGGAACTAACGACAAATATGTGTACACATGTTAATATGTGTGTGTGTCTCTCCCACATTGAGTTCCAAATATACAAAGTCAATACTGACAGAATTAAAGCAAGACAAAGAGAGCAATATAATTATAGTAGGATATTTAAATATCCCAGTTTCTGTAAGGAATAATGGAATGAGATAAAATATTCATAAGGAAACAGGAGACTTGAAAGCAGTATCAAACAATTATGCCTAACAGAACTGTAGAGAACACAGCTCAGCAACAACTAAATACACACCCTTCTGAATAGCTCATAGAATATTCTCCTTGATAGACTGCATGTCAGGGCACAAAAAAAGTCTTACAGTTTTTAAAATTGAAATTTTACAGATTACTTTTAATAACCAAACTGGAATGAGAGTAGAAATAAAGAAAAGTAAACAATTTACATATTTATAGAATTTAAACAACACACACTTAAGCATGCTCTTGTTCAAAGTTTGAAATAATGAGGTCGCCAGGCACGGTGGCTCAAGCCTATAATCCCAGCACTTTGGGAGGTCAAGACGGGCGGATCACGAGGTCAGGAGATCGAGACCATCCTGGCTAAGGCGGTGAAACCCCATCTCTACTGAAAAAATACAAAAAACTAGCTGGGCGAGGTGGCGGGCACCTGTAGTCCCAGCTACTAGGGAGGCTGAGGCAGGAGAATGGCGTAAACCCAGGAGGTGGAGCTTGCAGTGAGCTGAGATCCGGCCACTGCACTCCAGCCTGGGCGACAGAGCGAGACTCCGTCTCAAAAAAAAAAAAAAAAAGAAAGAAAGAAATAATGAGGTCTAGACTGCTCAATATAATCTACAGATTAAATGCAATCCCTGGCAAATTTGTAATTAAATTCTTATAGTAATAGAAACAGCAACCCCCATATTATATGGAATTAAGAAACAGTGAAGTACCCAACAATCTTCAAAAACAGAAGCAATCTCAGAGGCTTCACAGCTCCTGAGTTCAAAACACATGCAAATCTAAAGAATTAAAACAATTTAGGATGGGTATAAAGCTGAACAGCTAGATCAACTAAATAAAATCTGGCAAAAAATATGAACTCTCACACATGGTCACATGAAGAGTAATTTAGACACTCATAATTATTGCAGTATTGTTCCTGAAAGCAAATAAAAGCAATGCAGATTTCTCACTAAATTGATAAATATAATTTCAATTATTAAAATAATATTACTCAGTTTGTAAAAAGCAAAAAATATTCAAACAAGTACAATAAAGATAAATCTTGATGACATTATACAACAAAAAGTCACGAAGAGACAAATTGAATCAACTTACATAAGATATCTAAAGCAGTTGGACTTTAAAAATAAAAAATAGAATTGTTTGTATAAAGGGCGAGAAAATAGAAAAGGTACATAGTTAAGATATATTGAGTGTTAGCTTTGCAAGATAAACATTCTAAAAATATAGTGCATAAAACTGTTAATAAAATGTGACTAAGATGAATATTTAAAAATATATAAAATTTTAAATGTTATACATTTTTGAAAACAAAAACATCTAAAAGAGATAGAGGTATGAGTTTTGGAAATTATCTTCAAATCACAAAAATGTTTCTCACACACACACAAATATAGATTTACAAATAAATAGAGGGTAAAATTAGGAGAATTTCAATGACTACTCACATAAGCAGGGTAAAACCACCATTGTTACACACAAACAAAATAAGTATACAACTTAAAAACAATATAGACATACACCTGGTACCACATCACTGTATCCAAAATATTCCAAAAATATTCAAGGCAGGACTTCAAATACATATTTACACATGCATGGTAATTATTATTTATAGAAGACAATTCCTGGAAGCAACACAAATGTCCCTTTAGAGATCAATATCAGTTTTAAATGTGACATATACATACAATATTTATTTTAAAACAGATATTCTGACACATCTTTGTGGAGGAAAAGTTAAATATTAAATTTGAACTCAACTGAACATGACATAAACAATGGTCACCAAATCCCAGAATGGGTTATGTGAGCCCCTTGAGATGTTCATCTAGCACTGTTTCAAAGAAATTTCTACTTCAATCTATTCCTTTGTGTTAGTTATTGAAAAACAACAGACATCGCAAAAACAAATTGACCTTTTTGTGTTCCTTGAGTCCAGTCATAAAGGGCCCTGACTGGGCCTCGTGCCAAACAACTCATTACAAAAAGAGCTAGGGTCCCAGACCACACTGAAGCAAATGAGACCTCTCTCCATCTGTGCACGGATGGGTGGCGAACTCTGGAGCCCAAGCTGTTGCTTCCTGGTCTGGTGGTGAATCTTCCATAGTCTGAGTATGGTGCCTGACTCTGGAGCCCAGGCTATTGCTTCCTGGTCTAGTGGTGAATCCTCCATAGTCTGGTGAATGTAAATATATGTATCTCCTTTTTCTTCTCCCCTTCCCATTGCAATTTGTTTATTATATCATTTGCTTATATATCTTCATTGCCATTTACATGGGATAAAGGCTGTTTACCCTTAAAGGTACTGTGTGTGTGTCTTTTCTTCTCCCCTCACGCATTTCCCACACAGGACAATCTTACAAAAACAAAGCCTAAGAACATTATCTGAAGTAAAATGAGATAGTGAAAAAAACCAGACATGGGGGCCTGGCACAGAGGCTCACGCCTGTAATCCCAGCATTTTGGGAGGCCGAGGAGGGCGGATCACGAGGTCAGAAGATCGAGACCATCCTGGCTAACATGGTGAAACCCTGTCTCTACTAAAGATACAAAAAAAAAAAAAAAAAAAATTAGCAGGGGATGGTGGCAGGTGCCGGTAGTCCCAGCTACTAGGGAGGCTGAGGCAGGAGAATGGCATGAACCCAGGAGGTGGAGCTTTCAGTGAGCCGAGATCACCCCACTGCACTCAAGCCTGGGCAACAGAGCGAGATTCCATCTCAAAAAACAAAAAACAACATTATATAATTACACCAATAAGAATATAAAAATCAGTCAAAATTATAGAAATAGTAAAATGGTGTTCATCAGGAGCTGAAGAGAAAAAAATGGCAGTTTATTGTCTATAGGGTATTAAACTTTACTTTGATAAAATTAATCTAGAGATCCATTTCGAAATAATGTAAATGTACTTAACTCCACTAGACTGTACACTTGAAAACCTTTAAGCAATGTTATGTTTTTAATCACAACTAAATATTTATATCTACCTAAAAAGGTTATATTTTTGAAAAATCACCTTCAAATAAAAAGTGTTTCTCTCACAGAATAACATATAATCAAACAATAAATAGGTGGTAATTTTTTTACTGTTTCCTTGACTACTCACCTATAAAAGAAAACAGTGATGACCACCAAAAAAAAAAATTTATAAACCAGGTAGAAGCATTATTTACACAGGCAAACACCACATAGATAACTTTTATAGGCTATAGAAATGTCTGAATTATACATATATTTTAAATTGCTCCAAGTGAAACCCAATGATTTTTATTTGAATTAACCACCACATGGTCATAAAAGGTACGGAGTTGAAAATTACTATAGAAATATGAAGATTAAAAACAAAAAAAGGAAATAATTGAGGAGAACCTACATGAAAAAAGACTCCCCAGTAAAATAGTTTGAAGAATAAAAAATTCTGACCTATAAAATACAGAATATAATATAGCATAAAAACAATCCTTTAAACAACTACAGTTTTCAACTGTGACTATGTACTTATGAAGATCCAGCATTTTGAATCTTTGACATGCAATGTACAGCAGTTTAAAAAAAAAAATGGATGGTCGCAGTGGCTCACACCTGTAATCCCAGCACTTTGGAAGGCTGAGGCAGGTGGATCATGAGGTCAGGAGTTCAAGACCAGCCTGACCATCTCTACTAAAAATACAAAACAAAAAAATTAGTCGGTGTGGTAGCACATGCCTGTAATCCCACCTACTCGGGAGGCTGAGGCAGGAGAATTGTTTGAACCCAGGAGGCAGAGGTTGCAGTGAGCTAAGATGGCGCCATTGTACTCCAGCCTGGGCAACAATAGTAAAAAATTTTGCCAAAAGAAAAAAGAAAAAAAGCAGCAGCAGTTATGTCCTGAAAAAGGAAATTTATAGGAGCTTTGGAATCCATGTCAAGGGCTGTATTGAAAAGGCATGCCCTTGCTTGAGTGGCATGCTTGCCCATCACGGTCCCAGCTACAGAAAAAATATGTCCAATTTTCATTGTAGACTTAGCTGTAGACCATTTGGTTTTGTTCCTGCCCCTAGCACCATCTGTGAAGACACCTAAACCAAGACACCTATGCCTCAGGTGAAAGGCCTTTAGAAGCTGGTTTTATCTGTGATCTGTGAATTAGCCCCAAATCCACCCTTTGCACATGTCAGTCATGGTGTGGAAGAAATCCTGCCCAGACACCCACAGAGAGAAACATCCATCTGTGCCCCTGGATGTAGGCTTGCCAGTATTTATTTGACAGTGGGTCTTCACGTGGCACTATAACCTGGCTCCAAGTCCACGCAACCAAGTCCAGAAGTTTTTCCTAACCTGGGACCTGCCAAAAAGCACACGTATATGTGCTCCTTTAGGCATGCTGGCTGACTTCATTCCCACTGTGAATCGTGAAGCAGTCCTATAACCAAGCTCTGGTGTCTGTCATCTAGAGTCTGGAAGACGTCCTACCCACCTAGAAATCCAGAGGGAGAAATGCCATGAACCCAGAAACAGACCTGAAGACTTTGGTCTCAGTTATGTATCCTGAAGCAGCCCTATGAATCAGTTTCCCACCCTCTCAGATGTGGTCAAGGGTCAGTAATGCTCATCTAGGAACCTGTCCATCGACTCAGAGCATTTCCAAACACCTCGCAAGGGCGACACAGCAGGAGCCACACCTGCTCACATTGATTGTATCAGCACCTTAATCTGCAGATATAACTGGAGGGTTTTTTCCCTTAGTGCCAGTCATATTGATCAACATCTTGAAGAAAGTTCAGTCTACTCAAAAAACAGAATCCAGAACTGTCTGATGCCCTGATGACAGGTGTGCAAGCAGGAATTTCACTGCAAACCCAGTAGTAGTTATGTGACTGGATTCCAAAGCACTTTATTGCAATCTCAGTGGAAATCTCATCAGCCCAGAAATCCAATAAGAGAAGATATTTACCTCCTCAAACTAGTCTATAATGACTGAAACAGGTATTTACTCCTTCAGATGCAAGAACATCAAAACAAGGCTTCACAAATTATGAAGGATCAGGCAAACATAACAGCATGAAAGGAAACTAAAAATGCTCCAGGAACCACTAACAATAAAACACAGAACTAAATAATGGCCAGCAGAGAATTTAAAATAATTTTCTTTAAAAATCTCGATAAGATGCAAAAGTACACAGATTACTAAATTTTTTGCAACAATGCATGGAGAAAACCAATTATAATAAAGAAAACCATTAAAAAATAACCAAGAAGATATGCTGGAGCTGCACTACACAATAGTGGAACTAAAATATGTAACAGAAAGCTTTAACAGGAGACTCGGTTATAGGGGGGAAAAAATCAGCAAACTTAAAAGTCATTTGAAAGTTCCTGTGGCCGGGCGCGGTGGCTCAAGCCTGTAATCCCAGCACCTTGGGAGGCCGAGACGGGCGGATCACGAGGTCAGGAGATCAAGACCGTCCTGGCTAACACGGTGAAACCCCGTCTCTACTAAAAAATACAAAAAACTAGCCGGGCGAGGTGGCGGGCGCCTGTAGTCCCAGCTACTCGGGAGGCTGAGGCAGGAGAATGGCGTAAACCCGGGAGACGGAGCTTGTAGTGAGCCGAGATCCGGCCACTGCACTCCAGCCTGGGCGACAGAGCGAGACTCCGTCTCAAAAAAAAAAAAAAGAAAGTTCCTAATTAGAATTAAAAAACACACACACACAAAGTGAATAAAGCATAGAGCTTCAATAATATGTTAATGATATATAATATAAAAAGATGTAAAGGGTGACATAAACAGTGTGTTAAAGGTAGTAAACTGTTTACTATTTTTATACCTAGAAGTTAACTTTTGCTTGAGGCCAGGAGTTCAAAACCAGCCTGGTCAATATAGCAGGACCCTGTCTCTAAAATAAATACCTGAATAAAATAAAATAAAGATTTCAGAAAGCTATTTATTCTTTTTGAAAAAATAAGTAGTTGGGCCTGATAATGCATGCCTGTAAACCTAGCACTTTGGGAGGCCAAGGCAGGTAGATTTGTTGAGCCCAGAAATTCAAGACCAACCTGAGCAACATGGCAAAACCCTGTCTCTACAAAAAATACCAAAAAAATTAGCTGGACATGGTGGCATGTGCTTGTAATCCCAGCTACTCGGGAGGCTGAGATGGGAAAATTGTTTGATATTGGGGAGTTCGAGGCTGCACTGAGCTGTGACTCCACCGCTGCACAACATCCTGAGAAGCAAAGTAAGATCCTATGTGGGTAAAGAAGAAGTTAGATTGTTGCCTTAAGCTAGACTTTTTAAACTATGAGATATTTTATGTCTCTTGGAAATTATGAAAAAAAAAAAAGTTGAAGATACACACACAAAAGAAACCAAAGCATATAACAAGAAAAACGAAACAAACTCAATACCATACAAGGAAGGTTAGCATGAAAGAACTGAAAAACAGAAACTACTAAATGGTCAGAAAACAATGAACAAAATGATAGTAATAAGTTCTTATCAATCAGTAATTCCTTTAAATATAAAAAAATTTAGTTATCCAATAAAATCACACTGCTATGGTTTGAGTTTCCCCTCCAAAATTCATGTTAAAATGTAACTGCCATTGTGAGAAAATTAATAAGTGAGGCCTTTAAGAAGTTATAAGGTCATGAGAGGATCAGTATCATTATTCCACGAGTGGGTTAGTCATCATGAGTGGGTCTATCATAAAAGTGAGTTCTGGTGTACACCTTCCATCAGACTCAACACTTTGGTCATGTTGTGATGTGGAAATATGATTGTCATCAGATGGGAATGATATGCTCTTGGACTTCTCAGCATCCGAGATTGTGAGCTAAGTAAACTTCTATTCTTTATAAATTACCGATTGTAGGATATTCTGTTATTAATGCAAAAAATAAACTAAAACACTTATGAAATGTCTGAGTAGATTTAAAAAATCAACAACATGCTGCGCACAAGCGACTTATTTTAGATGTAAGGAAATACATAGGTTAGTTGTTCAAGGATGAAAAAAAATTCCATGCCAGTAATAACTAAAACAGTGTAGGAGAGGCTATATTTACATCAGACAAAATAGACTTCTAAAAACAACTGCCACAAAAAAAACTTCATGATATAGTCATAAGAGGCTAATCTGTCAGAAGAATGTAACAATTAAAAATATATATGTACCCAATATTGAAGCACATAAATATATAAACATATATTAAAAGAACTGGAGAAACAGAAAAACATAGTATGAGGGGACTATATTGCCCTACTTAATACATCATTCACACAGAAAGTTAGTAAGAAAACAATTACTTGCATAGCACTATAAAACAACTGCACCAAAAGGACATATATAGAACATTTCATCCAAAAGAATAATTTATATTCTTCTCAAACACAAATGGAACATTCTCTAGGATACATCATAAATCTGGCCCACAACAAAGACATACAAGTCTTTTTATTTTTTCAGAGACTGAAATCATATCAAGTTATTTGTGTTTTTTTAGTTTTTTTGAGACAGAGTCTTGCTCTGTTGCCCAGGCTGGAGTGCAGTGGCAAGATCTCGACTCACTGGAAGCTCCACCTCCCAGGTTCACGCCATTCTCCTGCCTTAGCCTCCTGAGTACCTGGGACTACAGGCACCCGCCACCACACCTGGCTAATTTTTTGGTATTTTTAGTAGAGACAGGGTTTCACCTTGTTAGCCAGGCTGGTCTTGATCTCCTAACCTCGTGATCCACCCACCTCAGCCTCCCAAAGTGCTGGGATTACAGGTGTGAGCCACCAAGCCCAGCTTGAAAGCATATCAAGTTTTTAAAACTACAGTTTTATAAATGAGAAACCAATAGCAGAGTGAACATTGAAAATCTTACAAATATGTATATATTAGACAACATGTTTCTGAACAACCGATGGGTCAAAGAAGAAAAAGAAAAGAAAAATCAAAAAGTATCTTGAAACAAATGAAAATAGAAACAGGACATATCAAAAGAATGTAAAAACAGCAATTCTAAGAAAGAATTTTATAGTAATATATTTTTATATGAAACAAGATCTCAAACACTGTAACTTTAATTCTTAAATAACTTGAAAAAGAATAATCTCAATGTCAGGATAATAAAGAAAATAATAAAAAATAGAATAGAAACAAATTAGAGACATAGAAGACAACAAAGGCTGGGCACAGTGGCTCATGCCTGTAATCCCAGCTCTTTGGGAGGCTGAGGTGGGCGGATCACAAGATCAGGCAATCGAGACCTGCCTGGCCAACAGGGTGAAACCTTGTCTCTACTAAAAATACAAAAATTCACCGGGCGTTGTGGTGGGCACCTGTAATCCCAGCTACTCAGGAGGCTGAGGCAGAAGAATCGCTTGAACCCAGGAGGCAGAGGTTGTGGTGAGCCAAGATCGTACCACTGCACTCCAGCCTGGGTCACAGAGTGAGACTCTGTCTCAAAAAAAAAAAAAAAAAAAAAGAAGAAGAAGAAGAAACAAACAAAAAACATCAAAAAAGATAAAAGGCAGAGAAATAATTTACATATAAAAGTTTTATAAGTCAAATATTTTAAGAAAAGGAAGGAGTAAATACGTTTCCTTTTTTCCAGCTGGAGGATTAAGTCTGTTTTTCTGTTTTACATTTATATTTGCAATAACCACATCCAACAATTTTGCCTTGAACTCACGGACATCTGATTTCCAACAGGGCCTGGATTTAGGCACCTGTAGAGTGACCTGGGGCATACTGTGTTCACAGGAAAGAGTGTTTGTGAGGGAAAAAATGCAGAATAAGAAAAGATGTTATCAAGAACCCATGAGTGAGGGTCAGTGCACAGTTGGAGAAAGGACTGGTTACTGCTATAGATACTGGATCCGGCAGGGCAGCTCTGACTTATAAATGTGTGCGTGCAGGGAGATCAGATGGTCAGGTGATCCAGAAGCCTAGGCTACTGGAGGAAACAGGTTACTGGTGCAGATTCAAGATCTGAGAGGCAGAAAGAACCCGAGTCTTCTGGGCACTTACTTATGTTTCCTATTATTGGAAAACTCTAGAAGCAGAGGTGCTCTCAGCACAATTTTTGAGAATGAAGCTTTGTCATGAGAGAAGTGTGGCCACATCATTGCCTAGTGTGCATGTGTGTAAATGTGCAGAAATCACTTTATAGCAAAAGGGGTGAGAACTCCTTCCCTTTGAGTCCTCAGTCCCCTCTCACCCCTGGAGGATACCTAGAATTACAAGACGATTCACAGTGTGACAGCTTCTGTGCAAAATTTTAAACTCTCCATTCTCCAACAGACCCACAGTCTCCCTCCAACTAAGGCTGCTGTGATATCGTTATGTATTTTTGAGACAATGTCTCACTTTGTCACCCAGGATAGAGTACAGTGGCACAATCTCAGCTCATGCCAGACTTGACCTGCCAGGGTTCAGGTGATCCTCCTGCCTCAGCCTCCAAGTAGCTGGAACTACAGGTTCATGCCACCATGCCCGGCTAATGTTTTTCTATTTTTTGGTAGAGATGGGATTTCACCATATTGCTTAGGCATGGTGCAACCAGGAGGAACTCCCAATTCTATGCTTCTTCCTCTGTGTGAAGATGAGTTTTGTCTCCCCTGACAAAGACTGCTGAAGGTGGTATACTTTAAATTACAAAGAAGCAATCCTAAAATTGTATCAGAATTAAAGAGACCAGAAGTGCTCAACAATTGTCAAAAAGAGACACATCAGAAGCATCATACATCATGACTTTAAAAACTTATTATGAAGCTATAGTTATTGAAATAGTTTATAACTAGATTCAAAAAAGACAATGCCAGTGAACAGAATAGAGCATGTAAATAATCCCTTGCGTGTATTATCAAAGGAAGAGTAACTTACACATCCATATTCGTTGTAGTATTATCTACAAAAAAAAAAAAAAAAAAACTTTTCTTAATAAATGACAATTTTGAATATACAAATAATTATTATTCAGCTTCTTAAAAGCAGAAGTTTTTCTATATCCACAATAAGGATACATTTTTAAGACTTTATTTATGTGGAGGAAGCCAGGAACAAGAAGACAAGTACTATGTAATTCCACTTATGTAAGATATCTAAAGTAGTTAAACGCTTAGAAACAGACTAAACTGTGACAGGGGTTAAGTGGAGAAGAAAATGAGTAGTTGTTTAATGGACAACCTGCTAGAATGCAAAACAACTTTTTTTTTTAACTTTATTTTAGGATGGGGGTACATGTGCAGGTTTGTTATACAGGTAAACTTGGGTCATGAAGGTTTGTTGTACAGATTATTTGTCATCAAGGTATTAAGCCTGGTATGCATTAAAGATTGAATTATACAATACATCCTTTCAGACCACATGGAATAAAACTAGAAATCGGCAGGGCTCGGTGGCTCACGCCTGTAATCCCAGCACTTTGGGAGGCCAAGGCGGGTGAATCACCAGGTCAGGAGATCAAGACCATCCCGGCTAACACGGTGAAACCCTGCTTCTACTAAAAATACAAAAAATTAGCCAGGTGTGGCGGCAGATGCCTGTAGTCCCAGCTACTCCCAGCCAAGATGCTGCCACTGCACTCCAGCCTGGGCGACAGAACAAGACTCTGTCTCAAAACAAAACAAAGCAAAACAAAAACTAGAAATCAAAAGCAGAAGCAAAATTGCCAAATCCAAAAATATATGAAACATTTTTTTTTTTTTTGAGATGGACTTTTGCTCGTTGCCCAGGCTGGAATGCAATGGAGTGATCTTGGCTCACTGCAACCTCCACCCCGCAGGTTGAGGTGATTCTCCTGCCTCAGCCTCCTGAGTGGCTGGGATTAGAGGCGTGTGCCAACACGTCCAGCTAATTTTTGTATTTGTAGTAGAGACGGGGTTTCGCCATGTTGTCCGGGGTAGTCTCGAACTCCTGACCTCTGGTGATCCACCCGCCTCAGCCTCCCAAAGTGCTAGGATTACAGGTGTGAGCCACCATGCCTGGCCAACACACTCTTGAACATACTCTTCTTTATGTCAGGAGACTTAATATTGTTAAATGACAACACTACCCAGTGATATTCAAATTCAATGTAATCCTGATGAAAACACAAATACTTTTTGAAAACTATATATATATATTTTTTAAGACAGAGTCTCCCTCTGTCACCCCAGGCTGGAGTGCAGTGGTGAAATCTTGGCTCACTGCAAGCTCCGCCTCCCGGGTTCACGCCATTCTCCTGCCTCAGCCTCCTGAGTAGCTGGGACTACAGACATCTGCCACCACACACGGCTAATTTTTTTGTATTTTCAGTAGAGACAGGGTTTCACCGTGTTAGCCAGGATGGTCTCGATCTGACCTCATGATCTGCCCACCTCGGCCTTCCAAAGTGCTGGAATTACAGACATGAGTCAAAAACAAACCATCATGTATATGCTCAAATGATCCTCAACAAGGTTGCTATAACCATACAATAAGAAAAAGACAGTCTCTTCAATAAATGGTGTTGGAATACTCTGTATCCACATGAAAAAAATTGAGGTTAGATCCTTCCCCTGAACCATGTACAAAAACTCTTTAGTGAGTTAAATATTGAAATGCAAGAATTATAACTCTACAATTTTTAGAAGAAAATACAGGAATAACTTACCTATAACATCAAACACATGAGCAACAAATTTAAAACCACAGAAAAATGAGACTATATTAAATTTATCTCCACACATTAACATAAACACTTGTAAGAGTCCCATGTAAGAAGCACAAAAGCAAAAAATTAAAAATTATGTATTTGACAAAAGTTAACATTTCAGAATAAACAATTCCAAAAAATCAGCAAAGAATAAGTAACATGATTAACAAATAGACAACAGATTAAAATGTTCCTCCAAAGATTAAATACATATAACAATTATTGAGAAAATTTCTAATTTTTAGAATAATGTAAGGCAAAAACACAATAGGCTATTATTGTTCATTAATTAGGATGGCCAATATCAAGCAAAAAAAAATGTTGTAATTAATGTAGGGAAACTGAAACACTTGTGCACTGCTGGTGGGGAAAAAGTGATGCAACCACCTGAAAAAAATGTATGGAGGTTCCTCCAAAAACTAAAAATGAAGTTATTATATGAGCCAGTAATTCTACTCCTGAGCACCTATTCAAAATATCCAAAGTATATCTGAAAGAAATATTTGTACATCCATATTATTGCAACAATATTCACTGTATTAGTTTATCCTCGTATTGCTATAAATACCTGACACTGGAAAACTTGTTTTTAAAAAGAAGTTTAATTGGCTCATGGATCTGCAGGCTGTACAGGAGGCATAGCAGCTTCTGTTTCTCAGGAGGCCCCAAAAAGCTTCCAATCATGGTAGGAAGCAAAACAAGAGTGAGTCATCTCACACAGTAGGAGCAGAAGCAAGAGAGAGTGTGGAAGAAGGTGCTTTTAGAAAATGAGATCTCTTTAGTTATTAAAAGAAAACTGCAGAATTCTTCATTGGTTTTCCTTTACCTCATGATTTCTGTGAAGTGAGACTTGTGTAGTGGGAAGAAGGAATTAGACACTCTACCTGCCACCCTGCATGTGTGTGCACTTGCACACATGCTGTCTACATGTAATCTACTCCCTTTACTTTCCTTTGAAACTGGTAAGGTTAAAATAGGGCAGAAATCCTACATGTTGCAATGATAGCTTTTTGGAAAATTTAAGAAATCAAACTTTGCAGGCTCTCCATCTTGATTTATGCTTGAGTTGTTATGTGCCATATTTGCTTTGATTACCAGAATTTACTAAAATGCTGAAGAAATAATTCATTTTCATCTGCTTTCTAGATTCTGTGCATCTCAGTTCATAAAGCAAAGCTTGTTGATAGCATAGTTTTCTAAATGCTGCAAAGCCATTACCACTACAAAGAAGTTTGAATGAGGGATTTTTTTCTTTGTTAAAATAGTTCATGTTTCTGTAGAAATTTCACTTTTAGATTGAACTGCAATGGATAAGCTATCAAAAATAAAAAGAAAATGATATCTCAGGAGTAATCATTCACTATGGCAAAGACAGTACCAAAGTGGATGGTGCTAAACGATTCATGAGAAGCCAACCCTATAATCCAATCACCTCCCATCAGGCCCCACCTATATTAGGGCTTACAACTTGATGTGAGATTTGAATGGGGATACAGATCCAAACCACATTATTTACAAAAGCCAAAACATGAAAAAACTCAAACATCCTTCAACAGCTGAATAATTTAAAAAGATGTGGTTTACACATACAATAAAAAATTATTTACACACAAATGAAAATATCTTGTCAGATACTACAATATGGATAAATCTTAAAGCCATTATTTTAAGTGAAATAAAACACTAACGAAGTGACAGTTTATGAGGTTCCACTTATATAAGATATTTTATGTAGTAAACTCCTAGAAAACGTAAGTAGCAAATTGCTTGCCTGTAGTTAGGGTTGTGAAACCCCAGTGGAGTCAAAGATCAAGGGGGTTTATTAGGAAAAAGCAGGCCCTCACCAGGTGGCCAACTCAAGAGCCCATAGACATGGCTACAGACAAGGAAATGATGCACGGAGCTTGGTCTTACTGAAGATTCCAAAGCAGTTCTGTAACCTCTCTCAAATTCAGTCTCAGCTATAGTCCAGAAGTGGTCCTTCCCATCAAGAGACCTGCAGGAAGACACAGCCAGCCACGGCCCTGGAGGCAGGCCTGCAGATCCTGGTCTCAGCTGTGGTCCCTGAAGCAGCCCTGTGACTCAGTTGTAGCCATATGTAGTCACAGTCTGTGGCCATTCGTACACACTCAGAGGCCCACAGAGAGACCTGTAAAAACTGTTCCCAGGTAGTCAGCAAAAGCCAAACCCATTCATACACCTGGTATTTGGGCCATAATATGCAGACAAACTTCAAAACCCTAGCCTTCTGCCTGCCATATAGATTAATGTCCTCAAGGAAATCTAATCTTTCCAGGGCCCAGAAAGAATCCATAACTGTCCAAATCTCTGGCAACACAACCATCAAAAGCAGAACGCACAACAGACCCAGCATCACCCTTGTGACCCAGCTACAACCCTTCTCTGCAAACCCAGAGATAATCTCATCATCCTGGGGACCCAACAAAAGGAGATGTTTACCTGCCAAAAAAAATAGATCATAGAAACTGTAAATCATTATTAAATCCTTAAAATATACAGACACAGGGTTGCTTCAGGGACCACAGCTGAGGCCCAGATCTACAAGCATGCTTCCAGGACCACAGCTTCTATCTTAACATATTACCAAAAGTTTGTATCAGAACAATTAGGCAAGGAAAAGGGGAACAAGGCTCTCCTGCTTTCAAAAGAAGTAAAAATGTTACTGTTTGTAGATAATATAATCATGCATATACATGAAATCCTAGACTAGAATAACAAAAACTGAATAAAGGCATTCATGAAGGTACAAGGATACATAATCAACATACAAATATTTGTGGAGTTTTTTGGTTTGTGTTTATGAGGCAGGGTCTTACTACAAGGCCCAGGCTCATCTCAAACTCCAGTGCTCAAGTGATCCACATGCCTTGGCCTCTGTAAGTGCTGGAATTACAAAAATGAACAATATACCTGGCCCAACATACAAATATTTGTTTCATGTCCATAAAGGAACAAAATTTCCAAAAAAAAGAAAAAATTCAATTTGCAATACTATAAAAAGAAATTAATTCAAAATAAATTTAACCAATGAAAAAATTTATACACTAAATACAAGATATAAAATCTAGTTTATAACAATAAATTTAGACACTAAATACAATAATGACAAAACTGAAGCAGACACAAATAAATAAAAACATATTCCATTAGGATAACAGATACTGTCAAAGTATATTATCGAAAGTGATTTGTAGATTCAAATGGATCCCTACCAAATTTTAGTGGCCTTTTTCACAGTAATAGTAAACACAATTGTAAAATTTAAGTGTAACCTTAAACAACTGTAAATAACCTGAGCCATCTTGAGAAAGAACAAAGCTAGGGTCATCATACCTTCTAATTTTAAACTTTATTTAAAGCTTATAGTAAGCAAAAGAGTATGGTATGTGCATAAATACAGATATAAAAACCAAGGGAACAGAATAGACAGCCCAGAAACAAATCCATGCATACAAGGTCAACTAATTTTGGCAAGGGAAGCAAGAATATACGATGCAGAAATTATAGTCTTGTCAATACATGGTGCCAGAAAAACTGGATATCCACAAGCAAAAGAATAAAAGTAGATCATTTTCTTACACCATATCCCAAAATTAACTCAAAATGAAACATTTAAATGTAAGATAAAAAACCTTAGAACTCCTGAAGAACATATATGGAAAAGCCCTGTTGATACTGGCCTTGGCAATAACTTTTTTGATATGCTGTCAAAAGCACAGCAACAAAAGAAAACACAAGTGGGACCGTATCAAAGTAAACTGCTTCTGCACAGTAAAGAAAAAGAAAACAAAATTTCTAAAAACCCTACAGGATATAAATATTTGCAAGCGATATATCTGATAAAAAATTTGGGAGGCCAAGGCAGGCAGATCACCTGAGGTCAGGAGTTTGAGACCAGCCTGACCAACATGAAGAAACCCCATCTCTATTAAAAATACAAAATTAGCCAGGCATTGTGGGGCATGCCTGTAATCTCAGCTATCTGGGAGGCTGAGGCAGAAAAATCACTTGATCCCAGGAGGCGGAGGGTGCAGTGAGCTGAGATCGCACCACTGCACTCCAGCCTGGGAAACAAGAGCAAAACTCCGTCTTTAAAAAAAAGTTAATATCCATATCCAAAATGTATAAGAAATTTTTACAATTCAAAGCAAAACAATAATGATGATGATAAGCCATTCAAAAATAGGCAAAAGGTTAGATTTTTTCCCCCAAAGAAGACATACATACAAGGTAAGTGCTATATGCTGTTGGTGAGATATAAATTGATAACGTCATCATAAAAAACAGCACAAAGGACGGGCACAGTGGCTCACATCTGTAATCCCAGCACTTCGGGAGGCTGAGATGGGCGGATCACGAGGTCAGAAGATCGAGACCGTCCTGGCTAACATGGTGAAACCCCGTCTCTACAAAAAAAAAAAATTAGCTGGGCGTGGTGGTGGGCGCCTGTAGCCCCAGCTACTTGGGAGGCTGAGGCAGGAGAACGGCGTGAACCCAGGAGGCAGAGGTTGCAGTAAGCCAAGATCACCCCACTGCACTCCAGCCTGGGCAACAGAGCAAGACTCCAACTCAAAAAAAAAACAAACAAACAAACAGTAAAAAGTAAAAATGGAAATATCATATAATCCAGCAATACCACTTCTGGGTATACTACCAAAGGAAATTAGCACCTTGAAGAAGTATCTTCAGCCCCGTGTTCATTGTAGCATATTTACAATAGCCAAAATATGGGGGGGGGGTGTATATACACACACACACATATATATATACACACATACAGTAGAATACTATTCAGCCATAAAAGAAAAGGAAATCTAGCCATTTACAACATGGATAGATCTGGAGGACATCATGCTAAATTAAATCAGCCAAACACAGACAGACAAAGAAACTGCTGCTGCTTCTCACTTAGATGGGGAATCTAAAAATGTAAACTCATAAAAGCAGAAAGTAGAATGGTGGTTGTTGGTGCCTAGGGGTGGGACCATAATGAGATGTTGTTCAAAGAGTACAAATTTTTAGTTATAAGTTGAATAAGTCTGAGAAATCTAATGTACAATAGTATTAGATTAGCAAAATAGCATTGTGTTTATAGTTAGTAATACTATAATGTATACTTACAATTTGCTACAACAGTAGGCCTTAAGTGTTTTTATTACCAAAAAAAAAAAAAAAATGGTTATCTATGTAGGTAATAGATGTGCTGATCAACCTGACTATATTTTACAATAAAATATATGCATATCAAATTATTACAAAATATGTGCATATCATTACATTGTAAACATTAAATACAGTTATACTATTTTTACCAGAAAAATCCATATCACACATACACAGATGTACAGTAAGTTCTCACTTAATGTAAAAAACAGGTTCTTGAAAACGGCAACTATAAATGAAGCAATGTTGCTATATACCAAACATAACTCTTGTTTTTATCAATTAAACTCTGGTAAAATTTGTTTGTTTGAGACAGAGTTCTGCTCATGTCATCTAGACTGGAGTGCAATGGCGTGATCTCGGCTCAATGCAACCACTGCCTCCCAGGTTCAAGTGATTCTCCGGCCCCAGCCTCTCAAGTAGCTGGATTACAGGCGCCCCCTCACCATGCCCAGCTAACTTTTTTTATTTTTAGTAGAGATGGGGTTTTGCCATGTTGGCCAGGCTGGTCTTGAATTCCTACCCTCATGATCCACCTGCCTCAGCCTCCCAAAGTGCTGGGATTACAGGCGTGAGCCAACGCACCAGCCCTAAGATTCGCTTTCTAAAATGATACGTTGCTTCACTTAGTTTCCAAGAATCTATCAACAATGTTAAGAATTTACTATACACGGTGGCTCAAGCCTGTAATCCCAGCACTTTGGGAGGCCGAGACGGGCGGATCACGAGGTCAGGAGATCGAGACCATCCTGGCTAACACAGTGAAACCCCATCTCTACTAAAAAATACAAAAAACTAGCCGGGTGAGGTGGCGGGCGCCTGTAGTCCCAGCTACTCAGGAGGCTGAGGCAGGAGAATGACGTGAACCCAGGAGGCGGAGCTTGCATTGAGCTGAGATCTGGCCACTGCACTCCAGCCTGGGCAAGAGAGCCAGACTCCGCCTAAAAAAAAAAAAAAAAAAAAATTTACTATACACATATATAACTTATTTAGGTATATGTGAGAGAAACATATTTTTATATAGCTATAGATAGACAGATACATCTCAATGACAGAATCTCAGGCTTCCTACTAAATAAGACAAAATTATAACCGTTACTAAGAAATAAGGTAACGATTGAATGCTTAATATTAGCAATGTTCTAAGCTGGTTAATGTCATAGTACATTTAAGAAATCTAGAAGGTGAGTAAATATTTTAATCCAGTGGGGGCCAAACCTTTGAATGAGAGGGCTTTTTTGCTTATCTAAGGTGGTGGATATCACAAAAATTATTCACCAACCTTTTTCTTTAAGTTCATCAGCTATCATTAGTATTAATGTATTTTATGTCTGGCTCAAGACAATTCTTCCAATGTGGCCCAAGGAAGCCAAAATATTGGAAACCTGTGCTTTAAACTATATTATAATTTGAAAATTTGCACATACAGAGTTTAAACCACAAATCTCAGTTTATACTAAAACAATAACATTCTGAAGTAACATTACATTTTTTTCATATTTAGGAAAATGCTTATTCTGATAAAACTGCTGAGTAAGAATTTTTGTAGAATTATATTTGCAACCTCTATAGGATTAAAAATCACTAAGCAGAAAAGATACAACATCTCTCTCTGGTGTTCCTGGGATTTCTGAACCAAATTCCAGTATGTCCACTACTCACCTTACACATTGTAGACACGATACAAAAAGAATATTTGAAAAAAATACATTGACATAGAGCTCAATATACACATATTTCTATGTTTCCAAAAGCAATGGAACAGCAGTCAGATCATGCAGCCCCTTATAAACAATAAAGCAGACATTGGCTCTCCCTGTAAACTTGAAGGGAGATCACTAAAGAAAAAAGAGAATTCTTAGAAGATTTAACAGCGTGGGACAAAAGATGTCCCTATTCGTGAATATGAGAAAAAAATGCAGCCTTTTCAGAAATTATTTACATTGGAGCAGAGTTTCCCAAACTACATTTGAAGGCCTGGCTTCCTTCTTGACCTTGTTCCCCTGGCCTATGTCCTCTCCTTCATTCACTGTCACCTACCTGGGTGTTTGGCTACTGTCTCATGTATCTTCACATTGTAGGGCTCCTTTCTTTGCTCCAGAAAGGTGACCAGGTCTGGGTTAGAGATAGCAACACCTGTTTTAGTTTTAAAAATTAACATGACTACTGTTAGGGATTCTCCAATTACCTACCTAATACTATACTAAGCAGAAAAGAGAAATTATGGAAGATCTTAGATAATCCAAAAATTGTTTCCTTTAAAATATTTAAGTATTTTAAATCTGTGGGTTCTAAGTTCCACTACCAAGTACTACTGAATCAAAATAAGCAGTGCAAACTGTATTTTAAGATGTGGGAAACAATATTTTATGTCATTGAATTTCAAGAATTACCACTAACCTAGAATGGAGGACACAAATTAGCTCAAGAAAAGAGAAGGTTTACATAAAGATAAAACTTCTTAACAATATTCTTTTTTACACCAGAAAACTCCCAATAGTTTCTTAAAGAAAGAAACTGAAATTAATTCACACAAAGCAGAAGCTCCCAAGAGACATTCTACAAAAATAGAAAATCAAACTCTGAGGGAGTATTAGGAATTATGTATTGAAGTTATCCTCACCCAGGGAGACCAGGTTTCTGTAGTTCTCCAACATCACATCTCTATATAAATTCTGCTGTGCAGGATCCAGGCATTTCCACTCTTCTGGAGAGAATTCTATGGCCACATCCCTGAATGTTAAGAGTTCCTGAAAATATATATGTATCAAGTGACAGAGGTCTTAATTTGACTACAGGTGAAATGAGTTAAGAGAACTAGTTCTGACATGTGACTGACTGGGATTATCTGACAAAATAACTTTCAACACAGTAATGTTCTCTAAAGTATTCTATAGCTCCGCGGAAAAAGGAAGGCATTCCAACAGTTCCTGTTCCTGCAATAAAAATAATGGGCTACACTGACCTGCCCCTACCAAAACCAAGCAGAGTAGGCCCTGTGACCTCCTGGAACAAAGATTGAACTCACCTCTCATGAAAGTATCTGGAATGCCTCACGCTTGACCTTGGCCTCGCTGTAATATGCAAGGAACTTAATTTAAAAATCAGAAATGTTTCCACCCAGAACAACAGACGGGGTCTGTGGGGAGGGCACAAGTGATTACTCTTCAAATTGTACATGTGATCCTACTGGAAGACTGTGCTGAGAGTCACTTAGCTAAGCACTGCCTCTCAAGCTTCAATGCGCATAATAATTATTTGATATTCTAGGCCTCACTGTAACAAAATTTTGCAGGTTTGAAGAGTTCATGAATTAGCTTCTTATAGCAAGTCTTCTGTTAATGCTGATGTTCCTCCACCTAGACACATTATATTACCACTCGGCTAGAGAAAGCAGGCACAGCACAGTCCCTTACCCCAACAACCTTATCACAACACAAATACTTTTCATCCCAAGACAAGACCACAAATCATCATCCTGAAGCATTAGCATTCTCTGCCGGATGTTTAAGTTCACAGAGGCTGGAGATGGTGTCAATGTCTGAGTAAGTCTGCATTTGAAAAACAACATGTGGTCCAGGCGCAGTGGCTCATGCCTGTAAATCCCAGCACTTTGGGAGGCAGAGGCGGGGGGATCACAAGGTCAGGAGTTTGAGACCAGCCTGGCCAATATGGTGAAACCCCGTCTCTACCAGAAATACAAAAATTAGCCGGGCGTAGTGGCGTGCGCCTGTAATCCCAGCTACTCAGGAGACTGAGGCAGAAGAGTCACTTGAATCCAGGAGGTGGAGGCTGCAGTGAGCCGAGATCACGCCACTGCACTCCACCTGGGCGACACACTGAGACTCCATCTCAAAAAAAAAATAAAAAAGAAAGAAAGAAAAAAAAAACATGTGCGCCTGCATTAATGCGATATTGATGGAGCACGTACTATGTACTCAGGAGTAGGTCACAGAGCACTGTGCTGAGACAATCACATTATGTGTTAATTCTCAGGACATCCTGGGAGGTGGGCACTAGGTGTCCAATACTTCTCAGGATTTAAATGCAGGGCCCAAAATTACCATTTCCTTTCCATTTTCCTACCACTGATTTGTTTTTTAAAGGTATAGAATAACCACTCAATATAAATACATCACAAAGAAACAAAGGGTGCATTAAATGCAATTCAGAGAAATTTATTTTTGTGTTTGTATTTAAGATTTGTGGAAAAACAAAACAAAACAAAAAAAACACTAAAACTGCAGAGATGACAGGTTGCTGGATGAGATGTCTCCAGAAACACTGGCTTTAATTGTATAAAAAAGATTTTAAGGCCCAAAAGTATACAGCTTTCCCCCATTTATCTGCTTTTGTGTTTCAGGAAATTGGGAGCACCAGCTCTGGAGAAGCAGTAGGAGTAGTCACTCCAAACTCTGATCTCCTCTAAGCAATTCCGAGAGATTTCAGTGTGGGGTCAGACCTGGACAAGGTTTAGCAGAGGGTGGATCTGGGCAGGGTTAGGACAGAGAGTGGGACCTAGATTTCTGTTCTTATGCCACTAAGATTTTTCAGTTTTGTGTTTTCTAAGCCTGCCCAAGAGAAATTTGATTCCCAGATTTTATGAAATTTTAATCTATTTTAGCCACTTCTCTGTGTCTTTAATAACATACTACAAGGAATTTAACCAAATCCCTTATGTTTCTCTAGAGCAATTATATTAGAAGCTAAATATTTATTCTTAGCAAGGTGAAAACAATACTAACAATAACAACTTCTGTCAATGAATACTCTTTTCAGGTGGTGGCATAAAAACTCACAAAACAATAAAAGGGAAGTAACCCAAATGAAGCTTAAGTGTCCTGTACAGTTTCCGTCTTTGTACTGAACACATGATGCTGAATTCAACCATTTATTCATGTGCTCCAGACTGCAAGTTCCTTGAGGGTAGGGACCATGACTATTTCATCTCTTTTTCTAATGGACCATATGAAATAGAAGCAATTAGCTTATGGATCAGTTTGAGTCTCCAGATCTCACTTTTCACCAAAAAAAAACCTAGAAAACTGGAGCAACTCTTATCTGGGTATAAACCAAGGAGATTCTGTGAGGGGAGGAACAAACCCTGAATGAGTCATTTCTCTTCCTCTAAAATGGGAGCAGAATTAGACCTTGCTGCCATACTGACCCCAGTCTGCACAGGACATCTTCAGATGTCTCAAATACAGATGCTGGTGTGTCCCCAGTGACCTTGGGCTGATATCCCCATAGTGATCCAGGCAGGAGAGATTCAGGCTCAATTAGTGGGATGCAAACAGAAAATGAAACAGCCCTAGCAAAGCTGCAGATCCTGGATACACATGTGATAGCCCCTGTCCGTGATCAGCTAACTCTGAGGCAAAGGGAAGGACAAAACTACTCTATCCAGTAACACAGTTTACAGGGAGGCATAGTTGTGACTTTGGCTCTGAATATTTTGTGGCCCTGAACTCCCACTGCTAAGGTGCTTTTTTACAGGTAACAGATTCTGCCACAGGATTCTGTTCATACCAGAAGCCTCCCACACAACTACAGCAGGTCACTGGACAAGATCTGGAAAACTCAAAGGGCTCCACCTAGGATGACCTCTCATGATGCAGAAAATGTCTTCTATGAGTTTTCTTTATGTCTTCAGCCCAAAGTCTGCTCCTGTCTTGTGAATCCTAGGCAGAGGTCAGCTTTTATGTGCATATTCTAGATGGGATCAATGTGCCTCAGCATTCTTAGGGATTATAGCAAGCAGAGTAAAACCAGAGGGAAGATTCTCTCATGGAGGCTCCTTCAACACATTCTAAAGAATATTTTGACCTAAAAGGAAAAACCTGGGGTAAACATAAGTAGAGAGTTTATTTGGGCCAAAGCTTGAAGATGCAACACGGGAATATAAAGCTGCCCTGAATATACACTCCAATTAGAAGCAGTTACGAGTATACATATATATATATACACGTGTATATGTATACATACATACGTGTATATATGTATAGATACATACATATATATATATATATTTTTTTTTTTTTTAAAGAGACGGAGTTTCGCTCTTGTTGCCCAGGCTGGAGTGCAATGGCATGGTATCAGCTGACCGCAACCTCTGGCACCTAGATTCAAACGATTCCCCAGCCTCAACCTCCCAAGTAGCTGGGATTACAGGCATGTGCCACCACGCCAGCTAATTTATTTTTATTTTTATTTTTTTTAAGTAGAGACGGGGTTTCACCATATTGGCCAGTCTGGTCTCGAACTCCGGACCTCAGGTGATCCACCCGCCTCCGCCTCCCTAAGTGCTAGGATTACAGGTGTGAGCCACCGTACCCAACTGACGAGTATATTTTTAAAGGCAAACACGGAGGCAGAGAGGGAACTGATAGAAAGTTGTCAGAAATTCTTAATGGCTTATAGAAGTGGTTAGTGACTGGCTATATAAATTAACACATAAGGTGTGGGTTATAGTGTCCAGTATGAAATTATTAGGTTAATTTATAGCCATTTGTGGCCAGGCATGGTGACTCACACCTGCAATCCCAGCACTTTGGGAGGCCAAGGTGGAGGGATCGAGAGGTCAGGAGATCAAGACCGTCCTGGCTAACACGGTGAAACCCCATCTCTACTAAATAATACAAAAAATTAGCCAGGTGTGGTGGTGGGTGCCTGTAGTCTCAGCAACTCAAGAGGCTGAGGCAGGAGAATCACTTGGACCCGGGGGCACAGGTTGCAATAAGCAGAGATCGCACCACTGCACTCCAGCCTGGGCGACGGAGACCCCGTCTCAAAAAAAAAAAAAAAAAAAAAAGAAAGAAAAAAAAAAGTGTATAGCCATTTGTGGCAACAGAACACAATTTCAAAAGACAGTTCAAAGAGGGGAACAGTACATGACTACGGTCTCATTTTAACACATTACTGGGTCTGATCATTAAAATAACTTGTATTTCTCAGATAAAAGTTGTCCTTCTCTCAAATCCCAAGACATAAATTCAGAATTTAGAACTGCACATTTAAGACTTGGAGGACTGGTGAGCTATGCACATTTGTGGGCATTTGGGCAAAGGGAGAAGGGAGTTGAAGTTCTCAGGTTTAATCAATGCACATGTAGGATCCTGATTGGGATTACGGGCCCCATGATCACGGAATCAGTGTCAGATTTGAAGATGCCAGGCACACCGACGAAGGAGGAATAACTGATTGCAGTACTCAAAAGTTATTTTTGTAGAAATCCAGTATAACTGTTATAGAAGGGACTGTAGATCTCAAATTGAAGGAGAGACCATACTGTTTCCAGATTTGGGGAGCACTTTGCTGCACTTTGTGCACCTTGCCACCAAATTGTGGGTTGTGAGTGGAATCCTGAGAAAGGTTTTTCTCTAAAGTGAAACCTAGAGGGCACTTGTGTATAATGTCTGGTGATTCTGGACAGTGTGTGGAAAATATAACTAAAAGCAAAATCATCTCCAATCCTAAAAAACTGTCCACAACAGAGAAGAAAATGTTTTCTTACATAATTAAACCAAACTGTGATGTGCATCATAGGCAATCTACTAAGAGACTACAAACATAGAAACTCACCATAATTCTCAAGTAGAAGACATGACAGCACCATTTGTCATATACAGCTTATTGTAATTTTACGTAGTAATCTGAGAACTCATCTGGGTTTTCTAATTGGTAATATTCATAGAAAAAATAAACTTCCAACATCTTCATGACAGGAGGTAGATTTGCAACGTGAGGCTAGGTACCTGCTGAAGGCAGCCTCCTACTCGCCTACAGAAACTGGGGGATAGGGTGTATGTTGTTGCTATTTACATTTCAAAGCAATAGTTTCCAGGTCCTAGATAAAGACAAGTTTGACTCAAAAAAGACGAATGACTTAACTGATAAAAATGATTTATATAAATTTTAAAGAAGCAGAGAAAATACGTAAATATAAAAGTTTTCAAGACAGGCACAGTGGCTCACGCCTGTAATCCCAGCACTTCAGGAGGCCGAGGCGGACAAATCACTTGAGGTAAGGAGTTCGATACCAGCCTGGCCAACATGGTGAAACTCCCTCTCTACTAAAAATACAAAAATTAGCCGGGCGTGATGGTGCAGACCTGTAATCCAGCTACTCAGGAGGCTGAGGCAGGAGAATTGCTTCAACTCGGGAGGTGGAGGTTGCAGTGAGCCAAGATCACAGCACTGCACTCTAGCCTGGGCAACAGAGTAAGACTGCGGCTCAAAAAAAACAAAACAAAAAAAGTTTTCAAACTAAATGCTTTAAGAAAAGGGAGAAGAGCAAAAATTCTTCCCTCATTCTAAAGAAAGACCATTAAGCCGCGTCTAACTTGGGTTTGCTCCTACAACAGCCAGGTTTAAAGGCATGGTCTTGAACTCACTAACGTCTGAATTCTCGTAGGCAAGTGACAGATGGACTTGGGCACAGAAAAGAGGATTTGTGAGGAAGAAAAAAAGCAAGAGAAAGGAGCTATCAAGAGTAATGGGTGCGGGCAGGGCAGGACTGACTAAAGGACTGGTTTGTGCTACAAGTGCAGGCCCAGGCAGGGCTACCATCTGACTGATTGCCGGGTCTATAAAGGCAGAGATTAGGATCAGGTGGTCCAGAAGCCTGGGTGAGGTAAGGAAACAGGTTCCTGCTACAGATCCAGTGTCTGGGGTTCAAATGAGCCAGGAGTCTTCCGGGCACTGTGTGTGTTCTTGCCAGAACACCCTAGGAGCGAAGCTGTCATGGGCACAATTTCTGAGGGTAGAACCCTGTTCTGGGAGGAGTGGGGCAATGTGAATGCCCAGTGAGCGTCCTGGGTAGTGGGTTAGCATTAAGTGGGGGCTGGCAGCAGGGTGAAGGGAAGGGGTGTTTCTCAGAATTCCTTTCCTCTAAGTTCCCAGTTCCCTTTCTCCCCGGGAGGAGACCTGGAAGAATCCGACAGTGACCAGCAGGATCGCGCATGTGCAGAACCCACTAGCGCCTCCCGCAGACCCCAGACACCTCCCTCCAGCCCAGGCTCCCCATGTCTTTCTTCTGACAGAAAACCTGCGGAGTTTCCTCAACACCCTTCAACACTCCAACCTCAACAGGCTGTCCAGCCACTCACTAACGACCCCACCCAGAGTCAGCGCAGACCCACAAGCTCCGCGCTCTTCCCTCAACTGCCCCCCTGCAGACGCCAGTCCCTGCCTCTGGACACCCGTCTTCATTTCTGAACGTCTGCAACAAACCAGGGGCGCCCACACCCTCCTCAAGTTCCATAATGTGGCAGAACCACTCACAGAACTCAGCGAAGCGCTGTGCACACGACACCAGCGTATTCTAAAAGATGCCGCCCAGGAACAGCCACGCGGAGGAGGCGCTCAGGGCAAGGGGACCGGTGGAAAGTTGGGGCGGGCGGGTGAATGGCTTCCCTTCCTCACACACCTCACAAAAGCCTTTCCTTCAAGATCGGCTGGCAGCCCCCAAACCNGGGGCACTGTGTGAGTTTAAGCACCAATCACATGCATCCACATCTACCTGCACTTCTGTTCCCAGAAGGAAGGCCGTGAGTGTGAGTTGTCCAGGTCCTTGACATTTTGAACAAAGCATTGAACAAAATGCAAAATGGAACAAAACACATGAAGGAAACAGCAAAAGCAGGGGTTTATTAAAGCAAGAAATCACTCCACAGGGTGGGTGTGGGACCCAGCAAGCAGCTCAAGGACCTGGTTACAAAGTTTTCCGGGTTTTAAGTACTCCTTTTGAGATCCCTATCAGCTACCCCTTATCTGGATGAAAGATTTGGTCCCTGGCTAATCAAAGGCTGAGGTGAATTGGTACCCCATGCAGATGAAGGCACGGCCTGTGCTTGGCCCACAGCCACTCCAAGGCACTCTCCTTTTCTATCAGAGAACTGGTGCCAGGGGGAGGGTTGTAGCAACAGTCACCTTTGATCCTTTGCTACTCGGGTGTAGATGAGGTTTCTCCTTTTGGTTTACATGTAGGAAGTTCACGTTAATTGGCCTTAGGTTCCCTGCTCCCAGACCTTGGTGTTTTTTCTTTTAGGAAGTCAGCACGAATTGGCCTTAAGTTCCCTGCCTCCAGACCCCATTATCCTGCCTCACTTCTCTATAAGTCAATACCATCTTACAACAAATTTAACTTTAAATAAAGGAAACACAAAATCAGTACTTGCAGGGTGCCAAGCATTTGCAGGTTATTTGTAATCAATCTGTCCTGGAATCCTGTCTTTAATGGGTATATATAATACTAAGCTATAACTGCATAACAAACAATCCCAAATCATACTAGTTCAGGATTAAGCTGGTTAGAAATTTAGACTGGGCTCAGCTGGGCCATTCTTCTGGGCTCAGTTTGGCTCCTACAGGTGTGAGTGGTCAGCTGCTGGTGAATTAGGTGGCTCTGCTTCTGGGAGTGAGCTGTCTATAAACTGAGGCTCTTTGGCTTTTCCCAGCATGCTATTTTATCCTCCAGAAAATTAAAATGGGCTTGTTCTCATAGAGATGGAAGAATTCTGAATAAGATAACAGAAGCATTTAAGACCTTTTGAACCTGGGCCCCAAACTGGCACACTATCACATGCACAGCTTCGGCCTGTGCAAATAAGTCAAGAGAGATTCAAGTTTGGGAAACAGAATCTGTCTCTGATGGGAACAACTATAAAAGCCATTTCCAAGAACGTGAATACAATAAGAATTTTTTTTAATTGCTGTTTTTGCAATCAATTTTATCATGACTTTTCTTGTAGATGTGGCTCATATAACTGTCCCACAGCTACCAAGCAGCTGGCTTGGACTCAGGATTGATGCTTCCCTAACTCTGAAGCCCATGCACCTCCATAGACCATACTACTCAGCCAGCTTTTCGTGTCCATCAAGGGGCTAAAGAGTGACACTTCTGAAATAGAAGCAAGAATTTTTTTTTTTTTTTTTTTTTTTTTTTTTGAGAATCTCATCCCATCCACCCCTTACTCTTCACCATTGGAAATAATTCACTTCAGGGAATGGTTCTGAAGTCTCTTGGAAAAACTGGAAATAATTTGAGGATTTTGCTGAGCATTGGGTTTAGGAAAGTAATGCCCAACGTTACATTTTTAATTTATTACAGGAGAAATTTGAAAACACCTATAATGCACTCAACATAGCGGCAAACTCTTTATTTTTTGTATTTGTTGACTATTTGTGATTGTTAATATAGACTAAATCAAATTATTGTTCCTGAAACAACTTTTGCTCTGAAGGCAAGTGACATAGCAATATGGCTGCTGATATTTTTCCTGCTGCAATTTAGCCAATTAGCAGAGTATGCTTCGAAGGGCCAAGATGTTTTCTAAGACTCTACATTTAGGAACAGTTATAGGGCAAATGTCCAGAGCACACACAGAAATCACACACAACCAATGCATTCCTCACCCTGAATCAATGCTTCTCACCCTTGGATGCATATTAGAATAGCCTGCTGTGCGTGTGGGTGGTGGTCCCTCACCCTGAATCAATGCTGCGCTCCCTTGGATGTATATTAGAATAGCCTGCTGTGCATGTGGGTGGTGGTATTTAAAGTTCCCAAACCCAAGTTGCAAGGGAATAATTAAGCCAGAATATCTAGAGTGAGACCCAGGCAACAGTGTGATTTAAAGCTCTCCAGGTGATTACAATATGCAACCACACTCTCAAATGTCTACTGTAAACCAACATCTTTCGGAGAACCAGTTGAAAACATTTCTCAAATTAATGTAAAAAGTGTCTGCTGTTGAGTTGTGCCCTTTCAGTCTTACCTGTATTATCTACATTCTTTCCTTTGCAAAACTGACCTCTGCTACTTGTTTTCTTCCTGATTCAAACCAGTTCTACAAACACTGAGTGCACACTATGTGCAGCCCATGGTGCTAGGTGGATATTGTTGTGGAGGAAGGACTTTGCTGTAAGAAATTTACATTCCCCAAAACTAAAACCATGCTACTTACTCAATTGATGTAATAAATGAGACTGAGGGGGACTCCCAAGGGTCAAGACATGTATACATACCTTGGAATGTTAATATCTATCTCATGATGACTGAGTGTAAATGCTCCACTTTTTTCTTTCTTTTTTTTGACATGCAGTCTGACTCTGTGCCCAGGTTGGAGTGCAGTGGACCACACCCGGCCAATGCCCCACTTTCACACAAAACAATACAAAACATTGCTACTATTCTGAAATATTACGTTAGAATTAAATATGTAATATTTACATTTTTATTGATGTATAACATCCATACAGAAATGCATCCACAGTGAAGTATTAATGTAATGCTCAATAATTTACAAAGCTAATACATTTGTGTAACTATAGAATAGAACTACCCTTGTTTTTGCGCACAAACCACTTCCTCTTTTCCTTCCCCCCAAATCTAGCCACAATCTTAGAGCTAATGTTATAGATGGTTTGTCTTTTTAGACAAGTCTTTTATTAGAGAATATTTTAAACTTATACACAGTAACCAAAATAGTATAATAGGCTGATGCTCAACCTCAACATCTACTAATTATGTCTCATTTATGTTTAATTTCTACTTCACTCCTTCCCCATCCCTACTTTTTTTTCCTTTTTTTTTTTTTTTTTTTTTTTTGAGATGGAGTCTCCCTCTCCTTGCCCTGGCTAGAGTGCAGCGGTGTGATCTGGGCTCACTGCAAGCTCCACCTCCCAGGTTCACTCCATTCTCCACCCTCAGCCTCCCGAGTAGCTGGAACTACAGGCACCCACCACCATGCCTGGCTAATTTTTTGTATTTTTAGTAGAGACGGGGTTTCACCATGTTAGCCAGGATGGTCTCGATCTCCTGACCTCGTGATTGGCCCACCTCAGCCTCCCAAAGTGCTCGGATTACAGCTGTGAGCCACTGCGCCCGGCCTCCCATCTCCACTTTATTATTGTTTTTAGTTATTTTCTGTAAGATAAGATGTATATGCATTGAAACATACAGTTTTTACTGTACCTTTTTGACAAATCAATACATCCATATAAGCTTTTCTCTTTTAATCATAGAATTACTGCCACTTAGCAATTATTAATGTGCATATGAATCACCTGAAAATATTTGAAATAGAGATTTTGATACAATACATCTGGGTTTTGTCTGGAAATGTGTATTTCTGACAAAGTACAGATCCATAGAGCACATGGTAACTACAAGGTCTCTTTTGTCTAAAGTGTATAAAACTTGATGAATAAAATTAAGAAAAATTGACCTCGGATAAAGGAACAAATCAAAACACATGTGCAATACACCATCTGTAGGAGCATTTTGTCAATGATGACTCACAGTCATATGTGACCTTTACTGAACTGCCCAAAATTCAGTGATTTATACCAAGTGCACGTAAATTTCATAGTTTCCTATTAAAATTATATTTAATGCCTTTACAAAATCTAACAGTTTTCTTATAAAATTAAGTAACAATATTTGATATGACATTATAAATTCCATTTATATTAAACTTAAACTTACATAATTTTATTAGACAGGGTCTGTGTGTCTTCCACTAGATATCCTTTCGGCTTCCAGCATTTGCACAGGCACCACAGCTGAGAAGCACAGGACAGATTTACTAGACACAGGATGTTCCCTGCGTCTTTATCTCTCAGTTCATCAGTCAATCAAGTCAGGTGAGAACTGAGGTCCTGTATTTGTTAGCGTAAAGTGTCTCATGGACCCTCTCTTTAGAGGGAAAAGAGACTAGAAGTTTATTCTGGGAGCAGTTCCTGGGACACGGGCTAAGTTGCCTAAGGAGTGAGGATTCTGTCCAGCAGGTACAGACTTCTCAGAAGAGAAAGATGAGGCAGCCATTCTGAACCTGGAGCTCCATCGCCCCTTGTCCCATCTCATTAAGACAATTCTGAGGGGTTGTTCTGGAACATGTCTGGATGATGGCAGGTAAAAGACAGTATGGGCTTTGATGGGACTTGGGTAAGATCTGTCAAGGGAAGGTAGGAGGCCAATGCTCAGCATCTGAGTTTGTGTTCTTGAGGACAATGGGTTGCCATTTTAGGCCCAAGTCCATTTTCACTAAAGAGTAGGCTAGAAAGTTTGCATGGCTCCCAGATTCCATTTATGATTATTTCAAGGGTTGGGGTCAGGAAGGGTCTAAGTCTCAATATCTTTGGGAAATTCTGGAAAGTCTGTTTTGGAAACCTGGAAAGAACTCTTGCCTGGTGCCTGAATGCTTGATTTGCTGTTCTGCATTGATATATTCTTGGCAGCCAGAGAGCCAGGTTTGCATTCATACCGATAGAGCTGTGAGTCAGAGGTTGAAGTGGCCAGGACAAGTGTCTTGGTGGCAGGCTAGGGTACATTATGATAGCAAACTTCAAGACTGTTTACATGCAGCTTGGCAATCAGGGTTGAGTCCTAGCCCAAGTGCTTAGATGCAGCATGGGGCCAATCAATAAATCCACCACCAATCCTTCAGCTGTCTATGAGGTAAAAGAGAGTCCAGTTCATGTCTTGATGGAGGGGCTCTACCAGGTGTTTAGATGACACCCTGGATTTCTTGACTTCTGACTTATTAGAACAGATTCGGGACAAATTTATTCTTGGATATGTGAACAGTCATTACCCTGCTAGGATAATGTGGGACAGATTGCATTAAAATAGAAGGTGTTAGAAACCCCTGACAATAAGGAGAAAAATCACGAACTCAATTAAAAAATACACAGAAGTTATTTTTTAAATTATACATTAAAAGAAGTTGGCCGGGCGCGGTGGCTCACGCCTGTAATCCCAGCACTTGGGAGGCCGAGGTGGGTGGATCACAAGGTCAGGAGATCAAGACCATCCTGGCTAACACGGTAAAACCCCGTCTCTACTAAAAAGACAAAAACAAAATTAGCCGGGCGTGGTGGTGGGCACCTGTGGTCCCAGCTGCTTGGGAGGTTGAGGTGGGAAAATGGCGTGAACCTGGGAGGTGGAGCTTGCAGTCAGCCGAGATTGCGCCACTGCACTCCAGCCTAAGCAACAGAGCGAGACTCTGTCTCAAAAAAAAAAAAAAAGTAAAAATGGCCGTTTTGCCGGGCAGAGTGGCTCACGCCTGTAATCCCAGCACTTTGGGAGGCTGAGGTGGGCGGATCACCTGAGGTCAGGAGTTCGAGACCAGCCTGGCCAAGATGGAGAAACCTGTCTCTATTAAAAACACAAAATTAGCCAGGCTTTGTGGCACATGCCTGTAGTCCCAGCTACTCAGGAGGCTGAGACAGGAGAATCATTTGAACCCCGGAGGTGGAGGTTGCAGTGAACTGAGATCATGCCATTGCACTCCAGCCTGGGCAAGAAGAGGGAAACTCCATCTCAAAAAACAAAAACAAAAACAAAAAAAAAACAAACAAAAAAAAACCACGCCGTTTTTCACAAGGCATCCAACTTCAATGGTGGTTAGAAAAAAAGCTCCAAAATCTATGAGTTTTGTCTGGCCATCACTTTGGGAAATTAAATGTTTTCTAATATTGTCCCTTTTTATGAGCAGTAGAAACACACTGTTCATACTTGTAAAGTGTATATAAATGGTCAATAACCTTTTGAAAGATAATTTAAAAATATGTATCAAGAGTTGAAAGGAGCCGAATATGATAGCTCACACCTGTAATTTCAGCACTTTGAGAGGGGAAGGTGAGTGAATTGCCTGAATCCAGGAGTTCATCAGGCTGAGCTACATGGCAAAACTTCGTATGTACAAAAAATGCAAAAAAAATGGCTGGGTATGGTGGCTCACACCTGTAATCCTAGCACTTTGGGAGACTGAGGCAGTAAGATCACAAGGTCAGGAGTTCGAGACCAGTTTGGCCAACATGGTGAAACCCCGACTCTACTAAAAATACAAAAATTAGTTGGGCGTGGTGGCATGGACCTGTAGTCCTAGTCACTCAGAAGGCTAAGGCAGGAGAATCCCTTGAACCCAGGAGGTGGAGATTGCACTGAACAGAGATTATACCACTTCACTCCAGCCTGGGTGACAGAACAAGACTCTGTCTCAGGAAAAAAAAAAAAAGCAAAAAATACCTGGGTGTTGTGGTCTGAGCCTGTAGTTCCAGCTACTTGGGAGGCTGAGGTGAGAGGATAAGTTAAGTTTGGGAGGTAAAGGTCATAGTGAGCTGAGATTGTGTCATTGCACTTCAGCCTGGGCAATAGAGTGAAACCACATTTAAAAATAAAAAAGAAGTTGAGAGTTACATGTTCTTGTATGAAAGTTTCTACCTGTTGAAAGGCATCTCATAAGAACACTTGAGCATCTGCACAGAGATGCTCACACTAGCATGTTGTTGGTGGGCTTACACATAATCAATAAATAAAAAGAAACAGAAGTGGAAGTAAAAAAAAGAAGGAAAAGAAGGAAAAGAAGGAGGAAGAGGAGGAGAAGAAGGAGGAGGAGGGGAAGAAGAAGAAGAGGAAGAAGAGGAAGAAGAACGAGAGGAAGAAGAAGAAGGAGGAGGAGGAGGAGGAGGAGGAGAATCAACAGCACACACATATATGTGAAATTTTTTTGGTCATGAACACCTAGAAAATGTCTTTCTTGACATTAGGAAAGAATTGGGAAAGAATTTTCGGCTAAGTTCCCAAAAGCAATTGAAAGAAAAACAAACACTGACAAATGGGACCTAATTAAACTAAAAAGCTTCTGCACAGCAAAAGCTATCCACAGAGTAAACAGAAAATTTATGGCATGAAAGAAGATATTTGAAAACTATGCATCTGACAGAGGCCTAATTTCCAGAATCTGTAAGAAATGTAAACAACCAAAAAAGCAAAAAAACAAAATAAGCCTATTTTAAAATGAGCAAAAACATGAACAGATACTTATCAAAGGAGAACTTACAGGCACCCAACAAACATGAAAATATGCTCTGCATCACTAATCATCAGAGCAATGCAAACCAAAACCACAGTGAGATAACATCTCACACCAGTCAGAATGGCTGTTACTAAAGAGTCAAAAAAGGCAGATGTTGGTGGAAAAAATGGAACACTCATACACTCCTGGTAAGAATGTAAATCAGTTCAGCCACTGTAGAAAGCAGTATGGAGATTTCTCAAAGAACTTAGAACTACCATTTAATCTGGCAATCCCATTACTGGGTATTTATTCCAAAGAAACCCAATTTTTCTACCAAAAAGCTGTCAATGGATCTACAATTCTGGGGTCTGGAGGATGGTGGCTCTCTTCTCACAGCTCCACTAGGTGGTGCCCCAGTGGGGACTCTTTGTAGGGGCTTCAACCCCATATTTGTCTTCCACACTGCCCTAGCAGAGGTTCTCCATGAGGGCCCTGCCCCTGCAGCAAACTTCTGCCTGGGCATCCAGAAATTTCCATACATCATCTGAAATCCAAACGGAGGTTTCCAAACAACAATTCTCAACTTCTGTGCACCTGTAGGCTCAAAACCAGGTAGAAGATGCCACCTTCTGAAGCAATAGCCCAAGCTATACCTTGGCCCCTTTAAGTCACAGCTGGAGTGGCTTAAACACAGGGCACAAAGTCCCTAGACTGCACACAGCAGAGGTACCCTGGGCCTGGCCCACAAACCATTTTTTTATTCCTAAACCTCCAGGCCTATAATGGGACAGGCTGTCACAAAGGTCTCTGACATGCCCTGGAGAAATTTTCTCCATTGTCTTGGTGATTAACTTTTGGCTTCTCATTACTTAAGCAAATTTTTGCAGCTGGCTTCAATTTCTCCTCAGAAAATGGGATTTTCTTTTCTATCACATTGTCAGGCTGCATATTTTCCAAACTTTTATGTCGGTTTCCCTTGTAAAACTGAAAGCCTTTAACAGCACCCAAGTCACCCCTTAAATGCTTTGTTGCTTAGAAATTTCTTCCACCAGATACTCTAAATCATCTCTCTCAAGTTCAAAGTTTCACAAATCTCTAGGACAGGGGCAGAATGCTGCCAGTCTCTTAGCTAAAACATAACAAGAGTCATCTTTGCTCCAGTTGCCAACAAGTTCCTCATCTCCATCTGAGACCACCACAGCCTGGATTTTATTGTCCATATCATTTTCGGCATTTTGGTCAAAGCCATTCAACAAGTTTCTGGGAGTTCCAAAACTTTCCCACATTTTTCTGTCTTCTTCTGAGCCCTCCAAGCTGTTCCAACCTCTGCCTGTTACTCAGAACTTCATTTTTGGTTATCTTTTGAGCAGCGTCTCACTCTACTGGTACCAATTTACTGTATTAGACCGTTTTCATTTTCACGCTGTTTTGATAAAGACATATCCAAGACTGGGCAATTTACAAAAGAAAGAGGTTTAATGGACTTACAGTTCCACAGGGCTAGGGAGCCCTCACAATCATGGTGCAAGTTGAAAGGCACATCTCACATGGCAGCAGACAAGAGAAGAGAGCTTGTGCAGGGAAACTCCCCTTTGTAAGCCATCAGATCTCATGAGACTTACTCACCATCATGAGAAAAGCATGGAAAAGACCTGCCCCCATGATTCAATTACCTCCCACTGGGTCCCTCCCACAACATGTGGGAATTCAAAATGAGATTTGGGTGGGACACAGCCAAACCAAATCAGGCTCCTCCTGGGCTTCTGTTGTTTTCTGGGTAAATGGGTGATCCCTTCCCCTAGAGGACTCCACCTTAACCTAGCCCCTCCCAGTCAGTAATCTACCCTACTACTCCCCCAGATGCTAATTATTGCTCACTTGAGTCTTTCTCACCCTAACTGAAAATTAATGTCTGATCCCTCTCTCTCCCCTGCATAACCTCTGTGAAAAATGTCAGATGCCTTACACCCAGGAGGTTTCCTGCCTGTATTTCCTATCCCAGCTCCCTCTCCCAGGCATGTAGACTCCATCAATTCATTCACACACATGTGTCCAGAGCCCATGCAGTTCCAGCCCCTGGGGATATAGCAGTGAACAAAAAAAAATTCCCCCATCCTGTGGGAGCTGGAGTTCTAGGTGGGGGAGACAGATAAGAGACAAGATGAATAAATAATATATAAGTGTGATCGATAGTGATAAGGACTGTGGAGAAAAAGAGATTGGAAAAGGAAGACAGTAAATCCCCAGGGGAGGCAGTTCTGCAACTTTAGAGGCAGATCAGGGAAGACCTCACTGTGAAGGTGACATTTAGGCAAAGGCTTGAGGGAGGTAAGGGAGGGAGCTGTGCAGCTATCTAAAGGAAGGGCAGTCCAGGCAAAAGGAACAGCAGGTGCAGGGGGCCTGGGGAGCCCGTATGTTCCAGGAACAGCACAAGGCCAGGGTGGCTGCAGGGCAGCAAGTGAGAGGAGGTGCGGTGGGAAGTGAGCTCAGTGGGGGTGATGTGCAGGCAACATGGGCCAATTCTCCAGGTCCTCTGAGTCACCTTAAAGCCTTTGGCTTTTACTCTGATGAGACTGGAAGCCAGTCCATGGTTCTGTGCAGAGCACTGATATGATTTCACCTAGTGTTGGGTTGCAAAGGGACTTCAGGGGTCAACAATGGAAGTGGAGACCAGTTAGGGGGAGAGGGATGAAGGGGACTCACACCAGGCAATGAGTAGTCATGGAGGATGAGAACCTATTGGATTCTTATGTCTTGAAGGTGGGACCCACAGGAGGTGGGTGTGAGAGAGGAGGTGAGAACAGTGGCCTGGATCACTAACTGGAAGGATGGGGTTTGGGGAGGAGCAGGTCTGGGGAGGAGGATGCAATGTGGGCAGCCTGTACACAGCATTTAGATCTTTCTCTCCAGCTGTGTGTCAGCGGGCATTTGCCCCTGTGCCTTTGCACATGCTGGCCTCTGTGCCTGGCAGTAATTCTCTGCCCTGGGAGAAGAACTTTAACTGCCTTCTCAAGGGTACCTTTGTGGGTGAATGGGTGATCTCTTCCCCTAGAGGATTCCACCTTAACCCAGCCCCTCCCAGTCAGTAATCTCCCCTATTACTCCCCCAGATGCTAATTATTGCTCACTTGAGTCTTTCTCTGAATCAGTCCTGTCGGCCCCCAACTCTTCTATCCCTCTCTTTGCTTCTTGCACATGCTGGACCTCATGCATGTTGCACAGCCTTGACCATATTGTGCCCCAGAAGGTACCCCAGAAATAAGGACAGTGTGCCATTCATCCCTAAAGCCTGTGTTTCTCAGAGTGCCCACACCTCAGAGTGTCTGCCACACAGTAAGGGCTCGACCAAAGACTGACTGGGGACCTGACTGGGGTCTTGCTCTCCCTTTAAGCCTCAACTGGCAGCAATCGCAGAGCTTCATCACTCCCTGTGAGCCCGTCTGGATGTTTATGCTGGATGACATGCACCCCCTCTGCCAGGAGTGCATAGTCTATGGCCTGACCAGGCAGCCATGGCAGATGAGAACTTCGACATCAACTTTATTGTGCTGCTGGGGTTTTTTCTGCTGACTCTCAACACGTTTCTCATGAGCCATGATCAGCCTCAGGTCTGTGGCACCTTCTGCAGCTCTGTCATGGTGACTGGGGACATCATCTGAAGCTCGTGCCACTGCTGCCCCAAGACAGGTGTTGGTGGGGCTGGGTGGGGATAGGAGGGTTGGAGACCACGCCTCTACCTCATGCATCAACTCTTCATCCTTCAATCATCTCCTCATTCTCATTTTGACTCTCTGTTTACTTCTTTCTGCTCTCGTGAGCATTCATCCATCCATCCATGTTTCCATCCATACTTTTTTTTTTTTTTTAAGACAGAGTCTCGCATTGTCACCCCAGCTGGAGTGTGGAGTACAGCGGCACAATCTCGGCTCACTGCAACCTCCGCCTCCACCTCTGGGGTTCAAGCCATTCTCCTGCCTCAGCCTCCCAAGTAGCTGGGATTACAGGTGCCCACCACCACATCCAGCTAATTTTTGTATTTTTAGTACAGACAGGGTTTCACCATGTTGGCCAGGCTGGTCTCAAACTCCCGACCTGGTGATTCGCCCACCTTGGCCTCCCAAAGTGCTGGGATTACAGGCATGAACCACTGTGCCCGGCCTTCCATCCATACTTTCATCCACCCATTCATTCATCTATTCATCCATCACTTAGCAGAAGGGTTGATCAAAAGCCCCCAGGATCTGGAACCATGAAACAAACACCATGGAGGAGAAGAAATGAAGCACAACATATCACTCCTGTGCTTAAACTAAAAGCCAATGAGTGCTTTAAAGCTGAGGCTCAGAAAGTGAGGTTCTATAGCTGAGTGGCAGAGTTTGGATTGGAGCTCAGATGTGCAAATGTAGGCATCATTCTCTCCTTTGATTTCTCCATTTCAGTGTCCCAGAGCTGTCTGGGGTGGGTCAGGTCTAATCTTGGTGCAATGCATTGAGCAATTCCTTTTTTATTTATTTATTTATTTATTTTTATATGGAGTCTCACTCTGTTGCCAGGCTAAAGTGCAGTGGCAAAATCTCGGCTCACTGCAACCTCTGCCTCCCGGTTACAAGCGATTCTCCTGCCTCAGCCCCTGGAGTAGCTGGGACTAGAGGCGCCCACCACCACACCTGGCTAATTCTCGTATCTTTAGTAGAGAGGGAGTTTCACCATGTTGGCCAGGATGGTCTCAATCTCTTGACCTCATGATCCGCCTGCTTTGGCCTCCCAAAGTGCTGGGATCACAGGCATGAGCCACCGCACCTGGCCTGAGCAATTCTTTATCTTTTGGAGTCTTAATGTATTCCTAGCCCTAGGAGTGATTAAGGATGGGAAAAGCACTGGTATGACAGTCTTGTGTTCTAGTCCCAGTTCTGTCGCAAACTTTGTGTGTGATTTTGTCTTTCTGAGCCTCAGGGGGTTTTTTTGTTTTTTTTTTTTTTGAGACGGAGTCTCGCTCTGTCTCCCAGGCTGGAGTGCAGTGGCCCAATCTCAGCTCACTACAACCTCCGCCTCCCGGGTTCAAGCGATTCTCCTGCCTCAGCCTCCCAAGCAGCTGGAACTACAGGCGTCCACCACCACTCCCGGCTAATTTTTTTTTGTATTTTTAGTACAGACAGGGTTTCACTATATTGGCCAGGCTGGTCTCGAACTCCTGACCTTGTGATCCGCCCACCTCGGCCTCCCAAAGTGCTGAGATTACAGGCGTGAGCCACCGCGCCTGGCTTGAGCCTCAGCTTTTTATCTGAAAAATGGGCCTCAAGCCTCTATTTTGCACAGCTTCACAGGATATAAACATCAGAGAAGAGATTAAAGAGAAGACAATTTTGTAAACTCTACAGTGTTGCATGTAGGTGAAAGGCTGCCAGGTACTTATAACCCTGAGAGAAGGACATGTCAGCTCCAAAATCAAATCTGTTTTCATTTTTTTTTTTTTTTTTTTTTTTTTTTTTGAGACGGAGTCTCGCTCTGTCTCCCGGGCTGGAGTTGCAGTGGCCGGATCTCAGCTCACTGCAAGCTCCGCCTCCCGGGTTCACGCCATTCTCCTGCCTCAGCCTCCTGAGTAGCTGGGACTACAGGCGCCGCCACCTCGCCCGGCTAGTTTTTTTGTATTTTTTAGTAGAGACGGGGTTTCACCATGTTCACCAGGATGGTCTTGATCTCCTGACCTCGTGATCCACCCGTCTCGGCCTCCCAAAGTGCTGGGATTACAGGCTTGAGCCACCGCGCCCGGCCTGTTTTCATTTTAATTTTTAAATTTAGACACAAAAATGTTTCTTTTTTCTTGAAGTAAATGCTTAAGAAGCTCTGATAACCAAATTAATGTTTTTCTCTCTTTTTTCTTTTTTTTTTTTTTGATATGGAGTCTCACTCTGTCACCCAGGCTGGAGTGCAATGGTGCAATCTTGGCCCACTGCAACCTCCACCTCCTGGGTTCAAGCAATTCTCCTGCCTCAGCCTCCCGAGTAGCTGTGACTACAGGTGCATACCACTACAACCAGCTAATTTTTTGTATTTTAGTAGAGATAGGGTTTCACCGTATTGCCCAGGCTGGTCTAGAACTCCTGAGCTCAGGCAACACACCTGCCTTCGCCTCCCAAAGTGCTGGGATTACAGGCATGAGCCACTGTGCCCCGCCCTGTTTTTCTTTTGAAAATATTTTAATTTACTTTTTTTTGTTGAAAGTATTGCAGGTAAGTATTCATTTCTAGCTTCAAAGATCATTTACCTCAGATTTATTTATATTTCTTTTTCTGGTTTTGGTTCTATGCAGCTGTGGAAATGTTACTTCTATCTTTATAAATTATTTTTTTTCTCTCACTGATTTATACTGTTTTTTCCTACTCTGGTCTCATGCAGCTTGGCTATTTTTCAGTATTTATTTATTTTGTTGACACACTGCATTTCTGAATTTAAAGACTTATGTCTGGTTTTCAATTTTAGAAACTATAAGTCACCAAGTCTGAATATTGACTTTAATTTTGAAAATATATTCTGGGCCGGGCGAGGTGGCTCAAGCCTGTAATCCCAGCACTTTGGGAGGCCGAGACGGGAGGATCACGAGGTCAGGAGATCGAGACCATCCTGGCTAACACGGTGAAACCCCGTCTCTACTAAAAAAATACAAAAAACTAGCCGGGCGAGGTGGCGGGTGCCTGTAGTCCCAGCTACTCGGGAGGCTGAGGCAGGAGAACGGCGTGAACCCGGGAGGTGGAGCTTGCAGTGAGCTGAGATCCGGCCACTGCACTCTAGCCTGGGCGACAGAGCAAGACTCTGTCTCAAAAAAAAAAGAAAATATATTCTGTAGGCCAGGTGTGGTGACTCACGCTCATGCAGTGCTGTAATCCCGGCACTTTGGGAGGCTGAGGCAGGCGGATCACCTGAGGTCAGGAGTTCAAGACCAGCCTGACCAATGTGGTGAAACTCCATCTCTACTAAAAATACAAAAAATTAGCTGGGCATGGTGGCGCATGCCTGTAATCCCAGCTACTCGGGAGGCTGAGGCAGGAGAATCACTTGAACTCAGGAGGCGGAGGTTGCAGTGAGCCGAGATGGCACCACTGCACTCCAGCCTGGGTGACAGAGTGAGACTCTGTCTCGAAAAAAAAAAAAAAAAGGCTGGGCGCGGTGGCTCACACCTGTAATCCCAGCACTTTGGGAGGTTGAGGCGAGTGGATCACCTCAGGTCGGGAGTTCAAGACCAGCCTGACCAACTGAAGAAACCTCATCTCTACTAAAAATACAAAATTAGTCAGGCACGGTGGTGCATGCCTGTAATCCCAGCTACTTAGTAGGCTAAGGCAGGAGAATCACTTGAACCCGGAAGGCAGAGGTTGCAGTGAGCCAAGATTGCACCATTGCACTCCAGCCTGGACAACAAGAGTAAAACTCCATCTCAAAAAAAAAAAGTTATTGTAATTTCCTGAGAATTTTAGCTTTCTACATTTAAAGTTTCTAGAATATATATTTTCCCAAACAGCAAACATATCAACAATGCATACCTGAGATAAATATTTCACAATTTTTTTGGCAGACAACAGCATCTCATGAAAAATTTCAAGTTATTTAGAATATATCTTTTCCTCAATATACTAAAGTAACAATAATTCTTAGAGTGTATTTTTAATACAGAAAAACTGATTTTATGTTTTCACAAAATTTTGAAAACTACCCCACCGAAAGGAATAATACCTAAATATGGGCAGAATGCCACTTTCCTCTATGACTAAGATAACACTCACAGGATTATTTACCTAAATTCAGGGTTTTGGCGTCAATCACCATGCTTCATCATGAACACTTTTCTGAATCCAAATTCTATTTGAATTTTCTATTTAATCCAGAAATTAATTTTTAAAATCTTATAGAAGTTTTACGTAGATAGATATTACTTGTTGAACTCACTTTAGTAGATGCCTTCGACTGTTATTTACATTGCCTAGAAAATACTACCTGCTGAGTTTCTGCTCTCATAAATTCAATGACATATTTTAGTCCTAAAACCTTTTCATTTAATGAATATTTTTTGTTTACTGGTTAAAAATTCTTCCCATTGGAGTGCCTCTGCCTGGCGCCCCCATTGTCTAGGAAGTGAGAAGCGCCTCTCCCTGGCCGCCAGACCGTCTGGGAAGTGAGGAGAGCTTCTGCCCAGCTACTGTGCAACACTCCAAGTGTGAAGCGACAGCCTTGTCTGTGATCTTTCTGCCTTCCCCAGGTTTGCATTTTCGACATTAAAGTTTACTTTTAAATTAAAAGTAAAAAAAAAAAAAAAAATTCTTCCCATTTATTTCTATGGCTAATTTGTCAAACTTTCTTATACAGCCATTTAACATTATTTATGTTCATGTAGTTGTTGTATACCAAAACAGTTAATTGATGTAATGGCCTTAATATAACTTAATAGGTCGGGCACGGTGGCTCACACCTGTAATCCCAGCACTTTGGGAGGCCGAGGTGGGCAGATCACGAGGTCAGGAGTTTGAGATCAGCCTGACCAACGTGGGGAAACCCGTTTCTATTAAAAATACAAAAATTAGCCAGGAGTGCTGGCGTGCCTGTAATCCCAGCTATTCAGGAGGCTGAGGCAGGAGAATCGCTTGAACCTGGGAGGCAGAGGTTGAGTGAGCCAAGATTGCACACTGCACTCCAGTCTGGGTGACAAAGCGAGACTCTGTCTCAAAAAAAGAAAAAAATATATATATATTTTATATATATATATAAAAACTTAATCAGAGTGAAAATGTGAGTGGCTAGGAGAGGGGGTGGATGTAGAAAGGGAAATTATACCAAGTTTCACTTAGATGAGAGAATAAGTATTAATGATTGATTGCACAGAATGGTGACTATAATAAATAATAATGTATATTTCAAAATTGCTATGGAGATTTCAAAAGTTTTCACCACAAAAAAATCATATGTGAGCTAAATAATTTGTCACTTAGCTCAATTTAATCATTTTACAGCATAAGCATATCAAAATATGACATCATACCCAACAAATATATACAATAATATTTCAATTAAAAATATAATTTTTAAAGGTACCAGTTTTTCTTATTCAATAAATGTTTAACATATTCACTTTAAACTCTTAGGTGTTAAGCCTATAAATGTTTAATGGCTTAGAATAATGTCTCACACATTGCATGCACAAAATACTAACGACTATAATGGTCAGATTACCTTATGCTCATAGCTTTCTTTAAAGACAATATTATTTTGTATTTGTTCTTATTAAAATGTATTTTCTGTCTTAGTTAAATATTGATAAATATAGAAGGGAGGCTTTGTTCTCCTGCTTTATACATTCCAAAGTCAAATTGCAATTTTAACTTCCTTTCTATTCAGTAATTCATTTGTCACCCACAGTAAACATAAGTATTAACTAACACAATTATAGTCATATTCTCCATCTTAATAATGGAGTAAAATTTGTGTCTTTTATTGATTGGGTTATAGCCTTATTTTATATTTTTATCTCATGTTATTTCATGTCAAGTACATAAGATATAAATTTTTATAAAATACTGTGAAATAAAAATAAATGTCTTTTGCTCGAGCTCAGGAGTTCAAGACCAGTCTGGGCTACATGGCAAGACCACATCTCTACTAAAAGTACAACAGACAGCCAGGAATGGTGGTGTATGCCTGTGGTCCCAGCTACTCAGGAGACTAAGCAGGAGGGTCCCTTGAACCAAGGAGGCAGAGGTTGCAGTGAGCCAAGATCATGCCACTGTACTACAACCTGGGTGACAGAGCAAAAACTTGTCTTGAAAATAATAAATACATACATACATAAACGTCTTAATAGGCACAAATTATGATAGCAATGTTATAATTACAATGTCATAGTAATCAAATAATATAGTACTACAATAGGAATAGAATTATGTAAATTAAAATAATGAAATTGAAGGTATAGTAATAAACACATTAATTTTAGGTAAACATAATTCTGTTAATCATGCTAGGAAATCCCAATAAGAGAAATTGTTCAAAACATAATGCTGAGATATCAGTTTTCAACATGCAAAAATAATGGATATACATACATACATATTAAATAAAATAGAGTAAATGAATAGTCATATAACAAGTAAAAAAAAGTGTTAAATTATTTTCACATAGAAAAGCTCAGTGTCAAATTGCATAAATTCTAACTTTCACCAATATTTAATAAATACATAATTTTTTCACAAAAACTTTAGGCAATAGCAGAGATAACATTTTTCTATTAATCTATTAGCCAGGGGTACTGTGATACCAAGGCCGGGCGCAGTGGCTCATGCCTGTAATCCCAGCACTTTGGGAGCCCGAGGTGGGCAGATCACGAGGTCAGTAGATCAGGACCATCCTGACTAACATGGAAAAACCCCGTCTTTACTAAAAATACAAAAAATTAGCTGGGCATGGTGGTGCGCGCCTGTCATCCCTGCTACTTGGGAGGAGAACTGCTTGAACCAGGAAGTCAGAGGTTGCAGTGACCCAAGACTGCGTCACTGCACTCCAGCCTGGGCGATATAGTGAGACTCTGTCTCAAAACAAAACAAAACAAAACAAAAAACAGACAAAACAATCACAAGTAAAGAAGACTATGAACCAAAATTCCATATAAATACAGAATTCCTGATGAAATTATTAGAAATGTTAGCAAACTAAATCCAGCAACATGTAAAACTGATTACTTACCACTGAGAGGTGACAATGTGCTAACAGCCCTCTTGGCGCCTCCTCGGCCTCGGTATCCACTCTGGTGGCGCTTGAGGAGCCCTTCAGCCCCGCCACTGCACTGTGGGAGCCCCTCTCCGGGCTGGCCGAGGCCAGAGCCGGCTCCCTCCGCTTGTGGGGAGGTGTGGAGGGAGAGGTGCGGGCCGGAACTGGGGCTGCGTGGGCGCTCGCGGGCCAGTGTGAGTTCCGGCGGGCGCGGGTTCGGAAGGCCCAGCACACGGAGCGGCCTGGCCGGCGCCGCGGGCCCAGGGCAGTGAGGGGCTTAGCACCCGGGCCAGCAGCTGCAGAGGGTGCACCGGGTCCCCCAGCAGTGCCGGTAGGCCTGCGCTGCGCTCGAATTCTCGCCGAGCCTCAGCTGCCTCCCCACAGGGTAGGACTCGGGACCTGCAGCCGGCCAGGTCCGAGCCCCGCCCCGCCCCGGACTCCTGCGTGGCCCGAGCCTCCCCTACGGGCACCGCCCCCTGCGCCGTGGCGCCCGGTCCTATAGACTGCCCAAGGGCTGAGTAGTGCAGGCGCGGCTCCCGACTGGCCGGCAGCTCCGCCTGCAGCCCCCGTGCAGGATCCTCTGGGTGAGGCCAGCTGGGATCCTGAGTCTGATGGGGACTTGGGGAACTTTTTTTTTTCTTTCTTTCTTTCTTTTTTTTGAGACTGAGTCTTGCCCTGTCGCCCAGGCTGGAGTGCAGTGGCCGGATCTCAGCTCACTGCAAGCTGTGCAAAATAGAGGCTTGAGGCCCATTTTTCAGATAAAAAGCTGAGGCTCAAGCCAGGCGCGGTGGCTCAAGCCTGTAATCCCAGCACTTTGGGAGGCCGAGACGGGGGGATCACGAGCTCAGGAGATCAGACCACCCTGGCCAGCACGGTGAAACCCCGTCTCTACTAAAAATGCAAAAAAAAATTAGCCGGGCGTGGTGGCGGGCGCCTATAGTCCCAGCTTCTCCGGAGGCTGAGGCAGGAGAATGGCGTGAACCTGGGAGGCGACGGAGTTTGCAGTGAGCAAAGATCGCGCCACTGCACTCCAGCCTGGGCGACAGAGCAAGATTATGTCTCAAAAAAAAAAAAAAAAAAATCAACCAACATATTACAAAATGTTACCTGAACAATAGAAAGAGGTGATAATTTAAATAGACACAAAAAGTACAACAGATCCAGCACCCATTCATGATAAAACACTCAGAAATCTACTAGAAAGGAACTTGTAAGACTGGCTAAAAAGCATCTAAAAGAAATCAATAGCTAATAGTACACTTAAAATGGTAGATGATTGCAGGCTGTATCTGTAAGTTTAAAAATGGAACAAGAATGTACACTTTTTCCACTCTGTTTAACATTGTACTGGAAGTATTAGCCAGAAAACTATACTGGATAAATAAATAAAACCTTCAGATTAGAAAAGAATTAGAATACTGTTTTCTTGCCATAATGTTATATAAAAAACTAATTTATCAAAAACGTACCTGAGTTAATAAATAATTTTATTAATATCACAAAATACAAGATTAATAAACAAGGTTAAATAATACTGTTATATAACATAACCAACAGACTGAAAATTAAATTATGAAAAAATAACATAAAAACCATTTAAGAATATATTAAAAGCAAGTACACATGCTTTACACTGAAAATTATTCAAAATGCTGAAAGAAATTTTTAAAACTAAAGATACATCTAGTATTCAAGATTATCAATGAGAAATATTAAGATTAAAATACCCAACAAATGTATCTACAGATTCAATGCAAATTTCAGAGTGAATTATTTTTCTTTTTTTTTTTTTTAAGATGGAGTTTTGCTCCTGTTGCCCAGGCTGGAGTGCAATGGCGCAATCTAGGCTCACGGCAACCTCTGCCTCCTAGGTTCAACCAATTCTCCTACCTCAACCTCCTGAGTAGCTGGGATTACAAGCATGCACCACCATTCCTGGCTAATTTTGTATTTTTAGGAGACACAGGGTTTCTCCATGTTGGTCAGGCTAGTCTCGAACTCCCGACCTCAGGTGATCCACCTGCCTCGGCCTCCAAAGTGTTGGGATTACAGGTGTGAGTCACCGCACCGGTTAGTTTCATAGAAATTGACAAGCTGCTCTTTCTAAATTCTATATGGACATGCAAAAAAATCAAACACACATGAGAATTTTGAAAATAAAAATGAAATGTATTTCTGATATTAATTTTTCCTAAAATGTTATACTAACCAAACAATATGGCATTACCATAAGAATTGATTTTGGGGGCCCACCCAGGATTGATACAGAGCCATAGGAACCCCCACCTCAGCCAAGAAAAATGGTGAGTGAATGTGCAACCCCAGGAAACCACACTTCTCCCAAAGATCTTTGCAACCCTTGCATCAGGCGATTCCCTTGTGAGCCCACTCCACCCAGGGTCTTGGGTCTCACACACAAAGCTGTGTGGAGTCTCAGTAGAGCAGCTGCTCAGACACACACAGAACGCACACAGAGACCCAGGAACTTTACATACTTCAGCCTTGGGACATCCAATAAAGATGACCGCATCTCAGGCAAAGTGCATACCCCGAGGAAGGGAGTTGAATCCCTGGGGCTGAGCAGCATCAGTTTGTGGATCCCACTTCCATGGCACTTCACAATATAAGACCCACTGATTTGGAATTCCAGCCAGTTACTGGTGACAGTGTAGCACCTGCCTGAGATGGGTCAGAGCTTCTGGGTGAGGGGTGGGCTGCCATATTTGCTATTTGGATGACAAAGTCCTTGCAACCTGTGGGCTTTGGAGAGTCCAAATGATCTGAATGAGGAAGGGACCCCACAGCATGGCACAGCTGCTTTACCAAAATGTTGCCAGATTGCTTCTTTAAATGGGACCCTGTTGGGGTCCGTGCCGGGGGTGGTGGAGAATGAAAGAACACACAAAAGACAAAGACACACAGAGAACATGGTGGCCGCACTCAGAGCCTCCGCCTCACTTTATTTATACTCCATAAACCCCACGTCAGCAGAAAGAATGCAATGCAAAACAAACTTTCTTTTCCCACATGTAACCTTCTACTCAGTTCCTTGTTTCTATGCTCTTCCTTATCTGCCCGCCTTCTTGGCACCTATGGGAGTTCATTAAAAGTTCAATTGGAGATACTGTCCTTGAGCCCTATCTATTCTCAGCATACTGTTTTCAAAGGCCCCTGCAGGACCCCAATCCATTTCCCTCACTGTGTGAGTTCTCCCCAGCAGGGGCCTCCAGCCACCCCACCCATATTCTATGAACAGAGTTCTGATTTCTCTCTGGGATGGAATGCCCAGGGAGGAGGGGTGTGCTGCCACCTTGGCTGTTTGGGGGACTAAGTCATTTAAGCCTGAGGGTTTGGAGATTCCAAGCAGACTTGGGCAGAGGTGGTTCCCCAGCATGCCATGGCTGTTTTGTTGAAGCATAGCTTTACTGCTTCTTTAAGTGGGACCCCAATTCACTCCTCCTTGGCGGGTCCTCCCAGCCAGGGCCTCCGTCTACTTCTGCCCAGGTTCTAAGGCCAATAGAGTTCTAATTTCTTCCTGGGATGGAGTGCCCAGGGGGTGGGGTGGGCCACCATTTTTGCTGTTTGGGCAGGTAAGTTAGTGCAGACTGTGGGCTTTGGATAGCCCAAAGCACTTGAGGGCTGAAGGGATCCACAACACAGCACAGGTGCTCTACCAGAACACAGCCAGACTGCTTCTTTAAGTAGGCATCTGATCCCATTCCTCCTGATTGGGTGAGACCTCCAAAGCAAAGCTGTCAGCCACCTTCTACAGGTGTGTTCAGGCAAGCAACAGGTCAGTATGCATTCTGGAATGGAGATTCCAGAGAAAGGGGCAGGCTGCCATCTTTGCTGTTTCACAGCCTTAATTGGTGATACTTCCAGATACTGAAAAAACCAAGGTTACTAGGGTCTGGAGCAGACCTCCAGAAAACCACAGCAGCCCTACACAACAGTGGTCAGACTGTTAAAAGAAAAACAAACAACAAAAAATAACCACAATAACCCTATCCAAAAGTCAGCAACCTCAAACATTGAAATAGATAAGGCCACTGTCTTAATTTAATTTAGGAGAGCTAAATAATTAAACATGAGGCCAAAGTACATAAGAAAGCAGCAGCCTTTTATTGCAAATATGCATACACTCTCCGGGGAGGTTCTCCAGTCCTCAGGTATGGGGCCAGGGAAGTCGCGCTGGGGCTCTCGGGTGAGGTTCTCCGGTCCACCAATGCGGGGGCCGAAGAAGTCACATCGGCTCCTGCCTCCAGGGACTTTTATGCATTGTTACTGGAAGTGGGAGGGCAGTGGGCGGGATAAGGGCGTGATAGGGGCGTCTCCATAGGCGTGGCCAGGTAAGTTTCGATCTCTTCGGATTGATGTCACCTGGCGCATGCTTGGTTGTCCTGCACTTTCCCGGGCATGGGAGAGTTGGTGATGAAGAACCTGGAAGCAATCGGGACTGTGCCATCTTGTTCACCTTCCTCCATTTTGTCCCTTCTCCCTCACCCAAACACCCACAAAGATGAGAAATGGCACAAAAATGATGAAAACTCAAAAGTCAGAGTGCACCCTTTTCTCCAACCAACTGCAACACCTCTCCAGCAAGGGTTCAGAACTGAGCTGAGTCTGAGATGGCTGAAATGAGAGAAGTAGGCTTCATAATATGAATACAAATAAATTTGGCTGAGCTAAATAGGCACACTGTAACTCCATGCAAGGAAGCTAAGAATCATGATAAAACAATGCAGGAGCTGGCAGCCAAAATAGCCAGTATGAAGAGAAACATAAATGACCTGATACAGCTGCAAAACACACTACAAGACCTTCACAATGTAATCACAAGTATTAATAGCAGAATAGATCAAGTGGAGGAAAAAACATCTCAGAGCTTGAAGACTGTCTTCCTGAAATCAGACAGACAGGCACAAATAAAGAAAAAAAAAGGAATAAATGAAACCTTGGAGACATATGGGATTGTGTAGAGATTGAATATACAACTGATGAGGGTACCTGAAAGAAATGGGGAGAATTGAACCAAGTTGGAGAACATATTTCAGGATGTTATCCAGGAGAACTTCCTCAACCTAGATAGATAGGCCAACATTCAAATGCAGGAAATGCAGAAAGCCCTACTAAGATATTCCATGAGAAGATTACTCCCAAGACACGTAATCATCAGATTCTCCAAGGTCAAAATGAAAGAAAAATATCTTAAGGGCAGCTAGAGAGTAAGGCAAGGCCACCTACAAAGAAAAGCTCATCAGACTAAGAGCAGACCTTGTAGGGGTTCAGACAGACTGGTGGAAAAAGTCTTAGTTGTAATAGCCATAAACCCTCTTGGAAGTCCTGAGGGTTTTGCAAAACTTTGGTAATAGATCTGGCTGAAGGCAGCCTGGTCGCTTTACCTTAAGTTATTAACTTAGGATGTAAATACAAAGGGAGGTAGAGTAGTTTATCTAACTAGCTTATTTACTCATGTAGTCCTAAGACTAACCTTTGATCTACGGTGGTGCCTAATTGCTTTCTACTCGGGAAGTCAGCAATATCAATTACCTTCTAGTGGTGTTTACTTAAAGTTTTGTTATTTAATCTTTACTGAATAAATGTAAGTTTCGCTGGCTGGTTGGGGCTGTTGCTGCTACTCCCTACAGTACCTCTGTTAGTCTGTGAAGCAGCCTGGACCCTCAGCTGCACTGGCAAAGCAGAATATCTGTGTCAGTGTACATTGTTCATCCATTGTAGAGTCAGGGTCAGCGGGATGGACCCCTGCAAGATTTCTCACTGGAAACCCTACAAGCCAGAAGAGACAGAAATAACAGACTGGGTGCAGTGGCTCATGCCTGTAATCCCAGCACTTTGGGAGGCTGAGGCAGGCAGATCACTTGAGGTCAGGAGTTTGAGACCAGCCTGGCCAACATGGTGAAACCCCGTCTATAATAAAACTACAAAAAATTAGCCAAGCATGGTGGTGCATGCCTGTAATCCCAGCTACTTGAGAAGCTGAGGCAGAAGAATCGCTTGAACCTGGGAGGTGGAGGTTGCAGTGAGCCAAGATCATGAATTGCACTCCAGCCTGGGCAACAAAAGTGAAACTCTGTTTCAAATATATATATATAAAATATACCTATGTAGGGACCAGGCCACAGGGTCTGTGGGTTTTTCTCCCCGTGTGCAGAGACAAGAGATCATAGAAATAAAGATACAAGACAAAGAGATAAAAGAAGAGAGCTGGGCCTGAGGGACCACTACCACCAATACGCAGAGACCAGTAATGGCCCCGAATGCCTGGCTGTGCTGTTATTTATTGGATACAAAGCAAAAGGATCAGGATAAAGAGTGTGAGTCATCTCCAATGACTGATAAGGTCACGTGAGTCACATGTCCACCGGATAGGGGCCCTTCCCTGTTAGGTAGCCAAAGCGGAGAGAGAGAGGACAGCTTACGTCATTATTTCTTCTATGCTATTTTCAGAAAGGTCAAATACTTTAATACTTTCACTAATTTTGCTACTGCTATCTAGAGGGCGGAGCCAGGTGTACAGAGTGGAACATGAAAGTGAAACAGGAGGGTGACCGCTGAAGCACGGCATCACAGGGAGATGGTTAGGCCTCCGGATAACCGCAGGCAGGCCTGACTGATGTCAGGCCTTCCACAAGAGGTGGTGGAGCAGAGTCTTCTCTAAACTCCCCCAGGGAAAAAGAGACTCCCTTTCCCGGTCTGCTAAGTAGCAGGTGTTTTTCCTTGGCACTGATGCCACAGCTAGATCACGGTCCACTTGGTAACGGGTGTCTTCCCAGATGCTGGCGTTACCGCTAGACCAAGGAGCCGTCTAGTGGCCCTGTCTGGGCGTGACAGAGGCTCACACTCTCTTCTGGTCACTTCTCACCGTGTCCCTTCAGCTCCTATCTCTGTATAGCCTGGTTTTTCCTAGGTTATAATTGTAGAGCAAGGACTATTATAATATTGGAATAAAGAGTAATGCTACAAACTAATGATTAATAATATTCCTATATCATCATATCTATAATCCATGTCTAGAATAACTCTTGTTATTTTATATATTTTATTATACTGGAACATCTCGTGCCCTCCGTCTCTTGCCTCAGCACCTGGGTGGCTTGCCGCCCACATACCTAAATGATTTTTATGATATTATTATTAAACGTGGTTTTTAATTTTCAGTATGTTGATTACTGTTATATAAAAGATGTATTTAACCTTGTCTATTAATCTTGTATTTTGTGACATTAATAAAATTTTTTATTAACTCAAGTATGTTTTCGGTAAAGTTATCATAGTTTTTAATCCAATATTGTGGCAAGAAAATAGTATCCTACTTCTTTTCTAATCTGAATATTTTATTTATTTTTCTAGTATACTTTTCTGGCTAATGCTTCCAGGACAGTGTAAAAACAGAGTGGAAAAAGTGTATATTCTTGTTCCATTTTTAAACTTACAGATACACCCTGCAGTTATTTACAATTAAGTACATTGTTAGCTATTGATTTCTTTTTTTTTCTCTTTTTTTTTTTTTTTTTGAGACGGAGTCTTACTCTGTCGCCTAGGCTGGAGTGCAGTGGCTCAATCTCGGCTCACTGTAACCTCCACCTCCCAGGTTCAAGCGATTCTCCTGCCTCAGCCTCCTGAGTAACTGGGAATACAGGCACACACCACCACACCCGGCTAATTTTTGCATTTTCAGTAGAGACGGGGTTTCACCATGTTGGTCAGGCTGGTCTTAAACTCCCGACCTCGTGATCCACCCACCTCTGCCTCCCAAAGTTCTGGGATTACAGACGTGAGCCACCGTGCCCAGTCAGCTATTGATTTCTCATAGATGCTTTTTAGCAGGTCTTACATGTTCCTTTCTTTCTTTTTTTTTTTTTTTTTTTTTTTGAGACGGAGTCTCGCTCTGTAGCCCAGGCTGGAGTGCAGTGGCCGGATCTCAGCTCACTGCAGGCTCCGCCTCCCGGGTTCACGCCATTCTCCGGCCTCAGCCTCCCGAGTAGCTGGGACTACAGGCGCCCGCCATCTCGCCCGGCTATTTTTTGTATTTCTTAGTAGAGACGGGGTTTCACTGTGTTCGCCAGGATGGTCTCGATCTCCTGACCTCGTGATCCGCCCATCTCGGCCTCCCAAAGTGCTGGGATTACAGGCTTGAGCCACCGCGCCCGGCCACACATGTTCCTTTCTAATAGATTTCTGAGTGTTTTATCATGAATGGGTGCTGGATTTGTCATACTTTTTCTGTCTATTTACATTGACACTTTTTTCTATTGTTCAAGTAACACTGTAATATTTTAGTTGATTTTTAAAATATTAAGCCAACACTGCATTTGTGACAAACTATTAGTTGGTTATGGTATGTAATCAGGTTTACATGTTGCTGGATTTAGTGTGCTAACATGTCTTTTTTTTTTTTTTTTTTGAGGTGGAGTCTTGCTCTGTTGCCCAGACTGGAGTGCAGTGGCACTATCTCGGCTCACTGCAACCTCCGCCCGCGTCCCAGGTTCATGCGATTCTCCTGCCTCAGCCTCCCAAGTAGCTGGGACTACAGGTGAGCACCAACACACCCAGCTAATTTTTGTATTTTTAGTAGAGACAAGGTTTCACCATGTTGGCCAGGATGGCCTTGATCTCTTGACCTAGTGATCCCCCTGCCTCAGACTCCCAAAGTGCTGGGATTACAGGCATGAGCCACCATGCCCAGCCATGTGCTAACATTTTTAATAACTTCATCAGGAATTCTATATTTATATGGAATTTTGGTCCATAGTCTTCTTTACTTGTGATTCTTTTGTCTGGCTTTGGTATCACAGTACCCCTGGCTAGTGAATTAATAGAAAAATGTTATCTCTGCTATTGATGAAAGTTTTTGTGAAAAAAATTATATTACATTTTTATTAAATGTTGGTGAAATTTAGAATTAATGCAATTTGACACTGAACTTTTCTATGGAAAAATAATTAATACTTTCTCCTTTTATGTGGGTATTCACTTACTCTCATTTAATATATGTGGATATATATTCTTCATTTTTGCATGTTGAAAACTGATTTCTCAGCATTATTTGTTGGACAAATTTCCCCCATTGGAATTTCTTGGCATCTTTGACAGAATTATTTTTACCTCAGATTAATACCTTCAACTTTATTATTTTAATTTACATAAATCAATTCCTATAGTAGTACTGTATTCTTTGATTACTATAACATTGTAACTATAACATTACTATCATAATCTTTACCTATCAAGAGGTTTTTTTTGCTTTTTTTTTTTTAAGACAGTGTCTTGCTCTTGTTGCCCAGACTGGAGCACATTGGCATAATTTTGGCTCACTGCAACCTCTGCCTCCTGGGTTCAAGTGATTCTCCTGCCTCAGCCTCCCAAGTAGCTGGGATTACAAGTGCCCACCATCACACCCAGCTAATTTTTGTATTTTTAGTAGAGACAGGGTTTCGCCATGTTGGCCAGGCTGGTCTTGAACTGCTGACCTCAGGTGATCTGCCCACTTTGGCCTCCCAAAGTGCTGGGATTACAGGGGTAAGCCACCTCGCCCGTCTGGACATTTATTTATTTATTTATTGAGACACTGTCTTGCTCTGTCACCCACTCTGCAGTGCAGTGTGATGATCTTGGCTCACTCCAACCTCTGCCTCCTGGGTTCGAGGGATCCTCCTGCCTCAGCCTCCTGAGTAGCAGGGACCACAGGCATGCACCACCACACAGGACTGACTTTTGTAGTTTTGGTAGAGATGGGGTGTTGCCATGTAGCCCAGGCTGGTCTTGAACTCCTGAGCTCAAGCAAAAGACAGTTTTTTAAAAAAATTTTATACTAGTTTACAAAAGTTTATATCCTAGGTACTTGACATGAAATAGTATGAAATAAAAATATAAAATAGGCCAGGTACAGTGGCTCATGCCTGTAATCCTAGCACTTTGGGAGGCCAAGGTGGGAGGATCACAAGGTCAGGAGATCAATACCATCCTGGCCAATATGGTGAAACCCTGTCTCTACTAAAAATACAAGTTAGTTGGGTATGGTGGCAGGTGCCTGTAATCCCAGCTACTCAGGAGGCTGAGGCAGGAGAATTGCTTGAACCAGGGAGAAGGAGGTTGCAGTGAGCCAAGATCATGCCACTGCACTCCAGCCTGGGCAACAGAGCAAAACTCTGTCTTGAAAAAAAAAATTTAAAAACAAAAACAAAAACAAAAACAAAAAAATATATATATATATATATAAAAAATAAGGCCGTAACTTAATCAATAAATAACACAAATTTTACTCCATTATTAAGATGGAGAATATGACTATAATTGTGTTAGTTAATACTTACGTTTACTGTGGGAGACCAATTAGTTACTGAGTAGAAATGAAGTTAATAATATTGCAATTTGACTTTTGACTTTGGAATGCATAAAGCTAGCAAACCAAGCCTCCCTTCTATATTTATCAACATTTAAGTAAGACAAAATGAATTTTAATAAGAACAAATAAAAAATAATAATATTGTATTTAAAGAAAGCTATGAACAAAAGATAATCTGACCATCACAGTCATCAGTATTTCATTCATACAATATGTAAGACAATATTTTAAGCCATTAAACATTTTTAGATTTAACACCCAAGAGTTTAAAGTGAATATGTTAAATATTTATTGAATAAAAAATTGGTACCTTTAAAAATTAGATTTTAATTGAAATAAAATTAACAGGCCAGGCATGGTGGCTCACACCTATAATCCCAGCACCTCAGAAGGCCAAGGCGGGCAGATCACCTGAGGTCACGGGTTTGAGACCAATCTGACCAAAATGGTGAAACCTGGTCTCTACTAAAAATACAAAAATTAGGCAGGTGTGGTGGTGCGTGCCTGTAATCCCAGCTACTTGAGAGGCTGAGGAAGGAGAATCACTTGAACCTGGGAGGCAGAAGCTGCAGTGAGCCAAGATCACGCCATTGCACTCCAATCTGGGCAACAGAGCAAGACCCCATCTCAAACAAACAAACAAACAAACAAAAAGATTATTCACAAAAATGGAAGTAAAATTTCCACAAATGTATAGAGCCAAAACCAGAGAAATAAATACAAATGGAACGGAGAGAAATTGTCCTTAAGGCTGGAAATGGGTTCTTACAATACCTTCAACAAAAAAGGGTAAATTATTTTCAAAATAAAAACATTAATTTGGTTATCAATAGGAGCTTCTTAAGTGTGTAGTTCAAGAAAAAAGAAATGAATATGAGTGAGAGAGTATGCACGAAAGAGAGAAGGGAAGGTTACCAGGGCTGGGCCCAGCCAAGGCTTTGACATCACCTTATTTGCCTACTATAGGGATGAACTAGGTGGACACGCGGCCGTATTATTACACTATATTAATACAAATACACCTTCCAGCCCTGGGAAGCAGCATACAATTCTGCAGCCAAGAGATGTTAGAATGCTGCTGGAGGATTCCAGGATCTCACAGGCTAGATTTCAGAGTTCTGAATTTTAGACTTTTCAAGGACATGTGCCCATCTGGGGTTCAGGCATAATCGACTACATTTACTGATGGTGACTGTGTGCATGCCACCAAAACATATTACACTATTAACTCACTTAAAGGACTCCATGAGGCAGATACCGCTATCTTGACTTTACAGAGGACACTGAGCACAGGCAAGTAACTTCCCCATGGTCACACAGCTGGAAATAGCAGGGCTGTTGGAATGCGAACCCAGAGTCTGTGTGCTTAGCCACAGTACAGTCCTGCATAACTGCAAAACAAGCTTACGTGCGTGAGCATCTATCTGCCCAAGCAGACAAGTGTCAAACTACGCGAATGCCGTCCGAGCACTGCGTGAGCATACACTTCTCTGAAAGCGTTCTGCTCGTCAACAGAGCCAGCCGGTGACTTTTCTGATCACTTAATGCACCTATCCAATGTCTCTCCACAGGCGGCCCCTGGGTCTGCCGGGGTGCTGGCGTCGGGGTGGCCCTGGCGCTGTCCCCAGCCCCATTCCCCAGCCCATGCAGCGCCATGAGGTGGGACTCCTGGGCGCGTTCTGGGCTCTGGCCCACCCGCGACGCCAGCTACCTGCGGGGCCAGACCCAGCTCCACCCCTCTGGGCTCCGCGGATCAGGGGGTCGCCCAGGGGCGCGGGCCCGGCTTCGTCCTCGACGCCCACGGTGTCCGCCCCGGCCCTGGCTTGGCCGACTGCGGCCGGGTCCGGCGGGGACAGGGGCTGCGCAGCGCAGCCTGGGGTGGGGGGGGCGGGGCCCCCGGGGGCTGCTCGGAACCGAGGGTCCTGGGGCCGCCCGCCCCTCACAGCTCCGAGCGAGCTTGGGGAGGGAGACACACTCTCAGCCCATCTCGCCGCGCCCGACAGCGCTCCGAGTCCGGAGTCCCTTACCCCCATTCTACAGACACCAAGCTGAGGCCGAAGACCGGACGCTCACTCCTGAGTATTTGCTGCCTGCTGAGTGGACACCACCGACCTACTGTTTACAGAGGTCAAGGACCCGGCCCCCCAGGCCCCGAGGACCCCCAGGACCCGCTTCCGGGGGAGGAGGGTGTCCTCAGCAACGGTGACCCGCACCACAGCGCTGCTCACCCGGGTCACTGCCCCAGCCGGTGCGAGGCCCGCAGGGCGCTGGGGATGAGCGACCGACTCCCGGGAACCTGCGCCTCAGGGTAAGGGAGGGCTGCGCACCCAACTCGGCTCTGTGAGGACCCACTGAGGTCGGCATGCGGGCTGCGGCCCCGAAGGCAGGGTTTCTGGAGAGGTGGTTCGAGAGCCTGGAGGAAGGATGGGCTGTGCATGTGTGTGCGTGACTCTGTGTGTGTGACTCTGTGTGTGTGAGACTGTGTACGTGGCGTGCGACTGTGTGTGCGCGCGCGTATATGTCTGTGTGTGTACGTCTGTGTGTGCATGCGTGTATAATTTCTAAGTGGACATCACCTTACACATCACAAGGTTAAAAAATGACCCCTGGGCTGTGCCAGGCCAAGCAGGGAAAGCCCCGCTTGAAAGTGCCTGGAGGACCCAGGCTGTCACTCTTGCCACATTCCGTGGAGTGTGTGGTTGCAACTTCTGTCACTCAAGGCCTGAGGGCGGGGAGATTGGAGCCATATCCAATCAGGGCGCTGGAATGAGAACTGCCCAGTCAGGCAAGCAGCCAGAGAGGAGGCGGTGGCTTCCGGGATGTGGCTCGGTCTTTGCGTCTGGCTTCTGCCAGGCCTTGGGTTGGGGGCTTCATCTCTCTGCTTAGTCGGTTCTGGGAGTCCTCAGTGATTTGGCCACAGCCTCAGCCTCCGTTGCTCTGTGACCTGCGGGTATTGGATGATTCCTAGCTAAGACTCCCGGATACCCCTGAAGTGGGGAAATGGTGAGTGTGCGGGGCAGGGCGTCCCAAGGCTGGGGAGGTCTCATCGGAACCGGCGGGAAATGGCGGCGGCGGGACCGAGTCTGCGAACGGAGTCCCCGCTGCCGCCGCTCAGCCCTCCGTCCTCAGTCCCCTCCGGTGAGGGACCCGGGCTCCTGTCGGTCCCCGCACGGCGGCTCTGCCCAGCCTGCAGCCCTCCTCGTTCAGCTCTGCGCCCGCAGCCCCGCAGCTTCCCCGGGCTGTGGGGTGAGGAGCTCACCGGGAAGACGCCGGCGAGGCGTGCGCGGTGCCTGCCTGGGAGGAGCTGTGGTCCGGGGTCCTGTACCTTCTTTACCCTTTTCAGAGTGAGATGGAGGCCCCGTCAAAAGAGAGTTCATGTGAGGAAACGGGGACTCATTAGTGGGAGAGCGCCCCCGTGGTTCGTGGTTTGGGCCAGCCGATCTTGAAGGAAAGGCTTTTGTGAGGTGTGTGAGGAAGGGAAGCCATTCGCCCGCCCGCCCCAACTTTCCCACCGGTCCCCTTGCCCTGAGCGCCGCCTCCGCGTGGCTGTTCCTGGGCGGCATCTTTTAGAATACGCTGGTGTCGTGTGCACAGCGCTTCGCTGGGTTCTGTGAGTCGTTCTGCCACATTATGGAACTTGAGGAGGGTGCGGGCGCCCCTGGTTTGTTGGAGACGTTCAGAAATGAAGACGGGTGTCCAGAGGCAGGGACTGGCGTCTGCAGAGGGGCAGTTGCGGGAAGAGCGCTGAGCTTGTGGGTCTGCGCTGACTCTGGGTGGGGTCGTTAGTGAGTGGCTGGACACCCCGTTGGGGTTGGAGCATTGACGGGTGTTGAGGAAACTCCTCAGGTTTTCTGTCAGAAGAAAGACATGGCTGAGCCTGGGCTGGAGGGAGCCTGGTGTCTGCGGGAGGCGCGCCTGGGTTCTGCACATGCGCTGTCCCGCTGGGCACTGTCCTGTTCCTCCAGGTCTCCTCCCGGGGAGAGGGAACTGGGAACTTAGAGGAAAGGAGTTCTGAGAAACGGCCCTTTCCTGCACCCTGCTGCCGGCCCCCACCCAATGCTAACCCACTCCTGAGCACGCCCACTGGGCATTCGAATGGCCACACTCATCCCAGGATAGGGTTCTACCCTCAGGAATTGTGGCCATGGCAGCTTTGCTCCTAACTTTTTCTGCCAAGAACTCACACACTGACCAGAAGACTCCTGGTTCATTTCAACCCCAGATCTGTAGCAGGAATCTGTTTTCTTCACCCACTAGGCTTCTGGACCACCTGATCCTAATCTCCTCTGCCTTTATGGACTCAGGAATCAGTCAGAGCTTAGCCCTGCCTGGGCCTGAACTTGTAGCACAAACCAGTCCTTTCGTCAATCCTGCCTTGCCCCCACTCAAGGATCTTGATAGCACCTTTCTTCCGCGCTTTTCTTCGCCACAAATCCTCTTTCTTGTGCACACAGTTTGCCCGAGTGCATCCCTCATGTGCCACAAGAATTTAGACGTTGGTGAATTCAAGACCATGCCTTTAGACCTGGCTGTTATAGGACCAAATACAAATCAGAAGAGGCTTAATGCTTTCTTTTTAGAATGAGGGAAGAATTTTTGGTCTTCTCCCTTGAAGTATTTAGTTTGAAAAAAAATTTTTTTTTTTTTTTGAGACGGAGTCTCGCTCTGTCACCCAGGCTGGAGTGCAGTGGCCGGATCTCAGCTCACTGCAAACTCCGCCTCCCGGGTTTACGCCATTCTCCTGCCTCAGCCTCCCGTGTAGCTGGGACTACAGGCGCCCGCCACCGCGCTGGGCTAATTTTTGTATTTTTTTGGTAGAAACGGGGTTTCACCGTGTTAGCCAGGACGGTCTCGATCTCCTGACCTCGTGATCCACCCGTCTCGGCCTCCCAAAGTGCTGGGATTACAGGCGTGAGCCACCGCACCCGGTGAAAATTTTTATATTTAAATATTTTCTCTGCTTATTTGAAATATATATAAATCATTTTAATCTGTTAACTAGGTGATTTATCTTTTTTGACTCAAAATTGTCTTTATCTAGGACATGGAACTATTGCTTTGAAATATGAATAGCAAGAATATACACCTTATTCCACAATTTCTGTAGAAGAGTAGGAGGTTGCTTTCAGCAGGTACCTGCCTTCACGTTTCAAAATCTGCCTTCTGTCACTCAGCTGTGGAAAGTTTATTTTCCCTTTGAATATTACCAATTAGAAAACCCAGATGACCTTCCACATTACTAGTGAAAGTGTAATAAACTGTGTATGATACATGGTACTGTCAAGTCTTCTACTTGAGAGCTAATTAGGGTGTCTCTCTTTGTTTTGGAAATCTCTTAGTAGATTGCCTGTAATGCACATCACATTTTGTTTAATTCTATAACACATTTTCTTGCAGTTCTATTTTTGTGGAGAGTATTTTAGGATTGTAGATGATTTTGCTGTTAGTTATATTTTCCACACACTGTCAAGAATTACTAGATCTTATACAAAAAGTGCCCACCAGGCTTCATCTTAGAGAAAAATCTTCTTTCTCAGGATTACGGTCACAACCCACAATTGTGTGACAAAGTGCAGCAAAGTGCTCCCCAAAGCTGCAAACGAAATGATCTCTCTATTTGGGATCTGCAGTCCCTTCTATAGCAGTTAGACTAGTTTTCTACAAAAATAACTTTTTAAGATAGCAATCAGTTTTTGCACCTCTTTCAGTGCACCAGGCATCTTCAGATCTGACACTGAGTCAGAGATCATGGGGCCCATAAATCCAGCCAGGATCACACATGTGCATTGATTAAACCTGAGAACTTCAATTCTCTCCCTTCTCCCCTTGCCCAAATGCCCACAAATGTGCGTAGCTTACCAGCCCTCCAAGTCTTAAATGTGCAGTTCCAAATTCTGAGTTTATGTCCTGGGATTTGAGAGAAGAACAGAACTTTTATTTGAGAAATACAAGTTCTTTTAATTATGAGAGCCAGTGATGTGTTAAAATGAGACCACAGTCCTACTGTTCCCCTCCTTGAACCATTTGTCTTTTGAAATTACTTGCTATTGCCACAAATGGATATAAATTAACCTAATAATGCCATACTGGACACTATAACCCACACCTTATAGCTTAACAACGTATATAGCCAATCACTAACCAAAGTTACTTCTATAAACCAGTAAGAATTTCTGACAGCTTTCTGTCAGTTCCCCGTGCCTTTCTTTTTGCCTTTAAAAATATACTTGTAATGGCTTCTAATTGGAGTGTATATTCAGGGCAGCTTTATGGTCCAGGGTTGCAATCTTCAAGCTTTGGCTCAAATAAACTCTCTTCTTATATTATGTTTACCCCAACTTTTTCCTTTTAGGTCAAAATGGTTTTTTTGTTTGTTTGTTTGTTTGTTTTTGAGACAGAATCTCACCCTGTCGCCAGGCGGGAGTGCAGTGGCACGATCTTGGCTCACTGCAACCTCCGCCTCCCAAGTTCAAGTAATTCTCCTGCTGGGACAACAGGCACATGCCACCATGCCCAGCTGATTTTTATATTTTGTAGTAGAGACGGGGTTTCACCATGTTGGCCAGGCTGGCCTCAAACTCCTGACCTTGTGATCTGCCTCCCAAAGTCCTGGGATTACAGACGTGAGCCACCGCGCCCGGCCAAAATACTCTTTAGAAAGTGTTGAAGGAGTCTCCAGGAGGGGATCTCTCCTAGTTTTACTCTGCTTGCTATAACACCTAAGAATGCTGAGGCACATTAATCCTACCTAGAATCTGCACATAAAAGCTGGCCTCTGCCTAGGATTCCCAAGACTGGGCCAGACTTTGGGCGAAAGACATACAGAAAACTCACAGAAGGCATTTTCTGCATCATGAGAGGTCAACATAGACATCATAAGCCCCACTTTCAGAGTGGAGCCCTTTCAGTTTTCCAGATCTTCTCCAATTACCTGGTATAGCTGTGTGCGAGACTTCTGGTGTAAACAGAATCCTGTGGCAGATTCTGTAAGTGTAAACAAGCACTTTAGCAGTGGGAGCTCAGGGCCACAAAATCTCCAGAGCCATAGTCACAACTATGCCTCCCTGTAGACTGTGTTATTGGAGTAGAGTGCTTTTGTCCTTCCCCTTGCCTTAGAGTTAGTTGAAAAGGGACAGGGCTTTCACATCTGGATCCAGGATCTGCAGCTCCACCAAGGCTGTTCCATTTTCTGTTTGCACTCCACAAAGTCAGTCTGTCTCTTCTGCCTGGATCACTATGGGGGCAGCATCTGCCCAGGGTCGCTGGGGACACTCTAACCAGCATCTGTGAGTATTTGAGACATTTGACGATGTCCTTTGCAGACTGGGGTCAGTCTGACCCCAAGGTCTGATTCTGCTTCCATTTCAGAGAAAGAGAAATGATTCATCCAGGGTTTGTTCCTCCCCTCACAGAAAGAATCCCCTTGGTTTGTACCCAGATAAGAGTTGCTCCAGTTTTCTGGTATTGGTGAAAAATGAGGAGCTCTGAAGACTCAAACTGATCAATAAGCTAATTGCTTCTATTTCAGATGTTCATTAGAAAAAGGCATGAAGCAGTCATGGTTGCTACCATCAAACTTGCAGTCTAGAGCACATGAATAAATGGTTGAATTCAGCATCATGTGTTCAGTACAAAGATGGAAACTGTACAGGCAACTTAAGCTTCCTTTGGGCTACTTTCCCTTTACTGTGTTTGTGAGGTTTTTTGTTTTTGTTTTTTTTTTAAATAGACAGTATCTCTCTGTCACCCAGGCTGGAGTGCAGTGGTGCTATCCCGGCTCACTGCAACCTCCACCTCCCCGGTTCAAGCAATTCTTCTGCCTCAACCTCATGAGTAGCTGGGACTATAGGCGCCCTCCACCACGTCGGCTAATTTTTTTTGTATTTTTAGTAGAGATGGGGTTTCACCATATTGGCCAGGCTGGTCTCGAACTCCTGACCTTGTGATCCACCCATCTCAGCTTCCCAAAGTGCTGGGATTACAGGCGTGAGCCACCGCACCCAGTCTGTTTTATGAGTTTTGATGCCACTACGTGAATGGCTATTCATTGACAGAAGAGAAATTGTTATTATTTGTATTGTGTTTACCTTGCTAAGAGTAAATATTTAACTTCTAATATAATTGCTCTAGAGAAACATAAGGATTTTGGTTAAATTCCTTGTTACTGTATGTTATACAAAAGACAGAGAAGTGGCTAAAATAGATTAAAATTTCACAAATTCTGGGAATCAAATTTGTCTTGGGCAGGCTTTGAAAAGACAAAACGAAAGTACTTAGTGACATAGAGAGCAGAAGCCTAGGGCCCACTTTCTGTCCCATCCCTGCTGAGATCCACCCTCTTCTGGTCCTCGTCCAGGTCTGAGGCCACACTGAAATCTCTCACAGAACTGATTAGTAGAGGAGATCAGAGTTTCGGGTGGCTACTCCTACCTTCTCTCCAGAGCTGGTGCCCACAATTTTCTGAAACCCAAAAGCCAATAAATAGGGAAAAACTATTTACCTTGAGGCCTTAAATCTTTTCTATAAAATTAAAACTAGTGTTTCTAGAAGCATCCCACGTAGCAACCTGTTCTTCATCCCTGCAGTTTCAGTGGCTTTTTCTTATAAGTCTCCAAGTAAATACAAACACAAAAATAAAAAATTCCTCTGAATTGTACTTAACACTTTCTTTCTGGCTCTCTCCCATCTATTTATATTTAGCTATTATTCTATACATTGAAAAAAAATCAGTCAGGGGAAACAGAAAGGAAATGGAAATTCTGGGCCCTGCATTTAAATCTGGGAAGTATGGGACACTTAGTGTCTACCTCCCAGAATGTTATGAGAATTAACACACATAATGTGAGCTTCCCATCACAGTACTCTGTGACATACGTCTGAGCACATATTACATGCCCCATAAAGATGGCATTAATGCAGGTGCACACGTTATTTTTCAGATGCAGACTTAACTTAGACATTGCCACCATTTCCAACTTCTGTAACCTTACGGGGTCTACAGAGAATGCCATGTTTCAGAATGATGATTGGTGGTCTTGTCTTGGGATAAAAAGTATTTGTGTTGTGATAATGGTGTTGGGGTAAGGGACTCTGTGTGCTGTCTGCTTTCTCTAACTGAGTGGTACTATAATGGGTCTAGAGAGAGGAGCATCAACATTAACAGGAGACTTGCTGTAAAAAGCTAATTCATGGACCCTTTTCAAACCTGCAGAATTTTGTTACTTACAGTGACACCTAGAATATCAAATAATTTATATGTACATTGAAGCTTGAGAGGAAGTGCTTAGCTCAGTGACCCTCAGCCCAGTCTTCCAGTAGGATCACATGGACAGTTTGAAGAGAAACTATCAGCTGTGCCCTCTTCACAGATCCTGTCTATTTTTCTGGGTGAAAACATCCTTATTTTTAAAATTCAGTTCCTTGCATGATTCTACAGTGAGGCCAGGGTCACACATGAGGGCTTCCAGATACTTTACTGAAAGGTGAGTTCACCCTTTGTTCCAGGAGGTCACAGAGCCTACTCTGCTTGGTTTTGGTAGGGGCGTGTCAGTGTAGCCCATTATTTTTATTGCAGCAACAGAAACTGTTGGAATGCCTTCCTTTTTCTGCAGAGCTATAGAATACTTTAGAGAATATTACTGTGTTGAAAGTTATTTTGTCAGATAATCCCAGTCAGTCACATGTCAGAACTAGCTCTCTTAACTCATTTCACCTGTAGTCAAGTTAAGACCTCTGTCACTTGATACATATATATTTTCAGGAACTCTTAACATTCAGGGATGTGGCCATAGAATTCTCTCCAGAAGAGTGGAAATGCCTGGACCCTGCCCAGCAGAATTTGTATAGAGATGTGATGTTGGAGAACTACAGGAACCTGGTCTCCCTGGGTGAGGATAACTTTAATACATAATTCTTAATTCATCTCAGAGCTTTATTTTATTCCTTTGAAAAATTTCTCCTGGAAACTTTTATGTTTTATCTTTACATAAACCTTCTCTTTTCTTGAGCTAATTTGAGTCCTTCACTCTAGATTAGTGGTAATTCTAGAAATTCAAGGACATGAAATATTGTTTCCCACATCTTAAAATCCAATTTGCACTAGTTATTTTTTATTCAGTAGTACTGGGTAGTGGAACTTGGAATCTGCAGATTTAAAATACTTAAATATTCTAAAGATTCTGTCAGGAAACAATTTTTGGATTAATTTTCTAGAATCTTCCATAATATCTCTCTATTCTGCTTAGCATAATACTAGGTTGGTAATTGGAGAATCCCCATCAATATTCATGTTATTCTTATTTTTTTTTAATAAAACAGGTGTTGCTATCTCTAACCCAGACCTGGTCACCTGCCTGGAACAAAGAAAAGAGCCCTACAATGTGAAGATACGTAAGATTGTAGCCAGACCCCCAGGTAGGTGAGAGTGAATGAAGCAGAGGACACAGGCAAGGGGACCAAAGGTCAAGAAGGAAGCCAGGCCTTAAAATGTGGTTTGGGGCTGGGTGCAGTGGCTAACGGCTGTAATCCAAGCACTTTGAGAGGCTGAGGCGGGTGGATCATGAGGTCAGGAGATCGAGATCATGCTGGCCAGCATGGTGAAACCCTGTCTCTACTAAAAATACAAAAATTAGCTGGGTATGGTGGTGCGCACCTGGAGTCCCAGCTACTCAAGAGGCTAAAGCAGGAGAATCACTTGAACCTGGGAGGTGGAGGTTTCAGTGAGCCAAGATCACACCACTGCACTCCAGCTGGTGACAGAGCTAGACTGTCTCAAAAAAAAAACAAAACAAAAACAGGTAGTTTGGGAAGCTCTGCTCCAATGAAAATAATTTCTGAAAAAGCTGCATTTTTTCTGTCCAATGCTGTTAAATCTTCAAAGAATTCTCTTTTTGCTTTATTGATCTCCCTTTAAGTTTACAGGGAGAGCTAATGTCCATCCACTTTATCGCTTATAAGGGGCTGCATGATGTGACTGTTGTTCCATTGCTTTTGGAGACATTGGAATATTTGTGTTATTGAGGAGCTCTATGTCAAAGTATTTTTTTCTTTTTTTCTTTTTTTTTTTTTTTTTGAGACGGAGTCTCGCTCTGTCGCCCAGGCTGGAGTGCAGTGGCCGGATCTCAGCTCACTGCAAGCTCCGCCTCCCGGGTTTACGCCATTCTCCTGCCTCAGCCTCCTGAGTAGCTGGGACTACAGGCGCCCGCCACCTCGGCCGGCTAGTTTTTTGTATTTTTTTAGTAGAGACGGGGTTTCACCGGCTTAGCCAGGCTGGTCTCGATCTCCTGACTTCGTGATCCACCCGTCTCGGCCTCCCAAAGTGCTAGGATTACAGGCTTGAGCCACCGTGCCCGGCCTGCAGTGGATCTTTAGATTAATTTTATCTTACAAAAGTAAAATGTAATACTTAATAAACAAACTGCCCTTTTCCTCTCTTTCTTCAGCTCTTGGAAAACACCATTTTACTTACTGTTTCTATACTTTTGATTGATTTTTATATTGGTATCACTAATTAATATCTGTTTCTTTTTGACTGTTTTTTTTTAACATAATGATCTCAGTCTTTGTTTTTGTAAGTTGTGTCAGAATATCTTTCTGGTTTGTTTTTTTTTTTAATTTAAGTTCTAGGGTACGTATGTACAACATGCAGGCTCGTTACATAGGTATACATGTGCCATGCTGGCCTGCTGCACCCATCAACCCATCATTTACATTAGGTATTTCTCCTAATGCTATCTCTCCCCCCACCCCATGACAAGCCCCAGTGTGTGATGTTCCCCACCCTGTGTTCGAGTGTTCTCATTGTTCAGTTCCCACCTATGAGTGAGAACATGTGGTGTTTGGTTTTTTGTCCTTGTGATAGTTTGCTCAGAATGATGGTTTCCATCTTCATCCATGTCACTGCAAAGGACATGAACTCATCCTTTTTTATGGCTGTATAGTATTCCATGTTGTATATGTGCCACATTTGCTTAATCCAGTCTATCATTGTGGACATTTGGGTTGGTTTCAAGTCTTTGCTATTGTGAATAGTGCCGCAATAAACATACATGTGCGTGTGTCTTTAATGCAGGATGATTTATAGTCCTTTGGATATATACCCAGTAATGGGATGGCTGGGTCAAATGGTATTTCTAATTGTAGATCCTTGAGGAATCACCACACTGTCTTCCACAATGGTTGAACTAGTTTACAGTCCCACTAACAGTGTAAAAGTGTTCCTATTTCTCCACATCCTCTCCAGCACCTGTTTTTTCCTGACTTTAATGATCGCCATTCTAACTGGTGTGAGATGGTATCTGATTATGGTTTTGATTTGCATTTCTCTGATGGCCAGTGATGATGACCATTTTTTCATGTGTCTGTTGACTGCATAAATGTCTTCTTTTGATATCCTGTGCCCACTTTTTGATGGGGTTGTTTCATTTTTTTCTTGTAAATTTGTTTAAGTTCTTTGTAGATTCTGGATGTTAGCCCTTTGTCAGATGGGTAGATTGTAAAAATTTTCTCCCATTCTGTAGGTTGCCTGTTCACTCTGATGGTAGTTTCTTTTGATGCGCAGAAGCTCTTTAGTTTAATTAGATCCCATTTGTCCATTTTGGCTTTTGTTGCCATTGCTTTTGGTGTTTTAGCCATGAAGTCCTTGTCCATGCCTATGTCCTGAATGGTATTGCCTAGGTTTTCTTCTAGAGTTTTTATGGTTTTAGGTCTAACATTTAAGTCTTTAATCCATCTTGAATTAATTTTTGTCTAAGGTGTAAGGAAGGGATCCAGTTTCAGCTTTCTACATATGGCTAGCCAGTTTTCCCAGCACCAATTATTAAATCGGGAATCCTTTTGCCATTTCTTGTTTTTGTCAGGTTTGTCAAAGATCAGATGCTTGTAGATGTGTGGTATTATTTCTGAGGGCTTTGTTCTCTTCCATTGGTCTATATCTCTGTTTTGGTACCAGTACCATGCTGTTTTGGTTACTATAGCCTTGTAGTACAGTTTGAAGTCAGGTAGCGTGATACCTCCAGCTTTGTTCTTTTGGCTTAGGATTGTCTTGGCAATGGAGACTCCTTTTTGGTTCCATATGAACTTTAAAGTAGTTTTTTCCAATTCTGTGAAGAAAGTCATTGGTAGCTTGATGGGGATGGCATTGAATCTATGAATTACCTTGGGCAGTGTGGCCATTTTCACAATACTGATTCTTCCTATCCATGAGCATGGAATGTTGTTCCATTTGTTTGTGTCCTCTTTTATGTCATTGAGCAGTGGTTTGTAATTCTCCTTGAAGAGGTCCTTCACATCCCTTGTAAGTTGGATTCCTAGGTATTTTATTGTCTTTGAAGCAATTGTGAATGGGAGTTCACTCATGATTTGGCTCTGTGTTTGTCTGTTTTTGGTGTATAGGAATGCTTGTGATTTTTTCATGTTGATTTTGTATCCTGAGACTTTGCTGAAGTTGCTTATCAGCTTAAGGAGATTTTGGGCTGAGGCGATGGGGTTTTCTAAATACACAATCATGTCATCTGCAAACAGGGACAATTTGGCTTCCTGTTTTCCTAGTTGAATACCCTTTATTTCTGTCTCCTACCTGATTGCCCTGGCCAGAACTTCTGACCCTATGTTGAATAGGAGTGGTGAAAGAGGGCATCCCTGTCTTGTGCCAGTTTCCAAAGGGAATGCTTCCTGGCCAGGTGCGGTGGCTCATGCCTGTAATCCCAGCACTTTGGGAGGCCATGGCAGGCGGATCATGAGGTCAGGAGATCAAGACCATCCTGGCTAACACAGTGAAACCCCGTCTCTACTAAAAAAAAAAAAAAAAAAAAAGAAAAAATTGGCCAGGTGTGGTGGACACTTGTAGTCCCAGCTACTCAGGAGGCTGAGACAGAAGAATGGCGTGAACCCAGGAGGCAGAGCTTGCAGTGAGCCAAGATCATGCCACTGCACTCCAGCCTGGGTGACAGAGCGAGACTCCATCTCAAAAAAAAAGGACAGGGGGAGTGCTTCCAGTTTTTGCCCATTCAGTATGGTATTGGCTATGGGTTTGTCATAAATAGCTCTTATTATTTTGAGATACATCCCATCAATACCTAGTTTATTGAGAGTTTTTAGTATGAAGCACTGTTCACTTTTGTCAGAGGCCTTTTCTGCATCTATTGAGATAATCATACAGTTTTTGTGTTTGATTCTGTTTATATGATGGATTACGTTTATTGATTTGCGTATGTTGAACCAGCCTTGCCTCCCAGGGATGAAGCCAACTTGATCGTGGTGGATAAGCTTTTTGATGTGCTGCTGGATTCGGTTTGCCATTATTTTATTGAGGATTTTTGCATCGATGTTCATCAGGGATATTGGTCTAAAATTCTCTTTTTTTGTTATGTCTCTGCCAGGCTTTGGTATCAGGATGATGCTGGCCTCATAAAATGAGTTAGGGAGGATTCCCAATTTCTCTATTGATTGGAATAGTTTCAGAAGGAATGGTACCAGCTCCTCTTTGTACCTCTGGTAGAATTCAGCTGTGAATCCGTCTGGTCCTGGACTGTTTTTGGTGGGTAGGCTATTTATTATTGCCTCAATTTCAGAACCTGTTATTGGTCTATTCAGGGATTCAACTTCTTCCTGGTTTAGTCTTGGGAGGGTGTATGTGTCCAGGAATTTATCCATTTCTTCTGGATTTTCTAATTTATTTGCGTGGAGGTCTTTATAGTATTCTCTGATGGGAGTTTGTATTTCTTTGGGATTGGTGGTAATATCCCCTTTATCACTTTTTATTCTGTCTATTTGATTCTTCTCTCTTTTCTTCTTTATTAGTCTTGCTAACGGTCTATCAATTTTGTTGATCGTTTCAAAAAACCAGCTCCTGGATTTGTTGATTTTTTTTTTTTAAGGGTTTTTTGTGTCTCTATCTCTTTCAATTCTGCTCTGATCTTAGTTATTTCTTGCCTTCTACTAGCTTTCGAATGTGTTTGCTGTTGCTTTTCTAATTCTTTTAATTGTGATGTTAGGGTGTCAATTTTAGATCTTTCCAGCTTTCTCTTGTGGGCATTTAGTGGGCATTAATTTCCCTCTACACACTGTTTTAAATGTGTCCCAGAGATTTTGGTATGTTGTGCCTTTGTTCTCATTGGTTTCAAAGAACATCTTTATTTCTGCCTTCATTTGGTTATGTACCCAGTAGTCATTCCGGAGCAGGTTGTTCAGTTTCCATGTATTAGAGTGGTTTTGAGTGAGTTTCTTAATCCTGAGTTCTAGTTTGCACTGTGGTCTGAGAGACAGTTTGTTATAATTTCTGTTCTTTTACATTTGCTGAGGAGTGCTTTACTTCCAACTATGTGGTCAATTTTGGAATAAGTGTGATGTGGTGCTAAGAAGAATGTATATTCTGTTGATTTGGGATGGAGAGTTCTGTAGATGTCTATTAGGTATGCTTGATGCAGAGCTGATTTCAATTCCTGGATATCTTTGTTAACTTTTGTCTCATGGATCTGTCTAATGTTGACTGTGGGGTGTTAAAATCTCCCATTATTATTGTGCGGGAGTGTAAGTCTCTTTGTATGTCTCTAAGGACTTGCTTTATGAATCTGGGTGCTGCTGTATTGGATGCATATATATTTAGGATAATTAGCTCTTCTTGTTGAATTGATCCCTTTACCATTATGTAATGACCTTCTTTATCTCTTTTGATCTTTGTTGGTTTAAAGTCTGTTTTATCAAAGACTAGGATTGCAACCCCTGCTTTTTTTTTTTTTTTCTTTCCATTTGCTTGGTAGATCTTCCTCCATCCCTTTATTTTGAGCCTATGTGTGTCTCTGCACGTGAGATGGGTCTCCTGAATACAGCACACTGATGGGTCTTGACTCTTTATCCAGTTTGCCAGTCTATGTCTTTTAATTGGAGCATTTAGCCCATTTACATTTAAGATTAATATTGTTATGTGTGAATTTGCTCCTGTCATTATGACGTTAGCTGGTTATTTTGCTCATTAGTTGATGCAGTTTCTTCCTAGCATTGATGGTCGTTACAATTGGCATGTTTTTGCAGTGACTGGTACCAGTTGTTCCTTTCCATGTTTAGTGCTTCCTTCAGAAGCTCTTGTAAGGCCTGGTGGTGACAAAATCTCTTAGCATTTGCCTGTCTGTAAAGGATTTTATTTCCCCTTCACTTATGGAGCTTAGCTTGGCTGCCTATGAAATTCTGGGTTGAAAATTCTTTTCTTTAAGAATGTTGAATATTGGCCCCCACTCTCTTCTGGTTTGTAGAGTTTCTGCCGAGAGATCTGCTGTTAGTCTGATGGGCTTCCCTTTGTGGATAATCCGACCTTTCTCTCTGGCTGCTCTTAACATTTCTTCCTTCATTTCAACCTTGGTGAATCTGACAATTATGTGTCTTAGGGTTGCTCTTCTCGAGGAGTATCTTTCTGGTGCTCTCTGTATTTCCTGAATTTGAATGTTGACCTGCCGTGCTAGGTTGGGGAAGTTCTCCTGGATAATTTCCTGAAGAGTGTTTTCCAGCTTGGTTCCATTCTCCTCATTACTTTCAGGTACACCAATCAAATGTAGATTTGGTCTTTTCACATAGTCCCATTTTTCTTGGAGGCCTCGTTTGTTTCTTTTTTTTCTCTAAACTTCTTTTCTTGCTTCATTTCATTCACTTGATCTTCAATTTCTGATACCCTTTCTTCCACTTGATCGAATTGGCTACTGAAGCTTGGCCATGCATTACGTAGTTCTCGTGCCATGGTTTTCAGCTCCATCAGGTTATTTAAGGTCTGCTCTATGCCATTTATTCTAGTTAGCCATTTGTCTAATCTTTTTTCAAGGTTTTTAGCTTCTTTGCAATGGATTCGAACATCCGCCTTTAGCTTGGAGAAGTTTGTTATTACCGATTGTGTGAAGCCCTCGTCTCTCAACTTGTCAAAGTCATTCTCCATCCAACTTTGGTCTGTATGCTGGGGAGGAGCTGCGTTCCTTTGGAGGAGAAGAGGCACTCTGATTTTTAGAATTTTCAACTTTTCTGCTCTGGTTTCTCCCCATCTTTGGTTTTATCTACCTTTGGTCTTTGATGATGGTGACATACAGATGGGGTTTGATGTGGATGTCCTTTGTGTTTCTTAGTTTTCCTTCTAACAGTCAGGACCCTCAGCTGCAGATCTGTTGGAGTTTGCTGGAGGTCCACTCCAGACGCTGTTTGCCTGGGTATCACCAGCGGAGGCTGCAGGAGAGCAAATATTGCACAACGCCAAATGTTTCCGCGTGATCCTTCTTCTGGAAACTTCATCTCAGAGGGGCACCCGGCTGTATGAGGTGTCAGTCAGCCCCTACTGGGAGGTGTCTCCCAGTTAGGCTACTCTGGGGTCAGTGACCCACTTGAAGAGGCAGACTGTCCGTTCTCAGATCTCAAACTCCGTGCTGGGAGGACCACCACTCTCTTCAAAGCTGACAGGGATGTTTAAGTCTGCAGAAGTTTCTGCTGCCTTTTGTTCAGTTATGCCCTTCCCCCAGAGGTGGAGTCTACAGAGGCAGGCAGGCCTCCTTGAGCTACGGTGGGCTCCACCTAGTTCGAGCTTCCTGGCTGCTTTGTTTACCTACTCAAGCCTCAGCAATGGCAGACACCCCTCCGCCAGCCTTGCTGCTGCCTTGCAGTTGATTTCAGACTGCTGTGCTAGCAGTGAGCGAGGCTCTGTGGGCGTGGGACCCTCCGAGCCAGGCATAGGATATAATCTCCTGGTGTGCCGTTTGCTAAGACCATTGGAAAAGCGCAGTATTAGGGTGAGAGTGTCTTCTTTTGAGAAATGTCTGTTCATATCCTTTGCCCACTTTTTGATGGTGTTATTTTTTTCTTTAAAATTTCTTTAAGTTCTTTATAGATTCTGGATATAAGCCTTTGTCAGATGGGTAGATTGCAAAAGTTTTTTCCCTTTCTGTAGGTTGCCTGTTCACTCTGATGGTAGTTTCTTTTGCTGTGCAGACACTCTTTAGTTTAATGAGATCCTATTTGTCTATTTTGGCTTTTCTTGCCATTGCTTTTGGTGTTTCAGTCATGAAGTCCTTGCCTATGCCCAAGTCCTGAATGGTATTTCCAGGTTTTCTCCTAGGGTTTTTATGATTTTAGGTCTAACATTTAAGTTTTTAATCCATCTTGAATTAATTTTTGTATAAGATGTAAGGAAGGGATCCAGTTTCATCATTCTACATAGGACTAGCCAGTTTTCCCAGCACCATTTATTAAATCGGGAATCCTTTTGCCATTTCTTGTTTTTGTCAGGTTTGTCAAAGATCAGATGCTTGTAGATGGGTGGTATTATTTTTGAGGGCTCTGTTCTGTTCCATTGGTCTATATCTCTGTTTTGGTACCAGTACGATGCTGTTTTGGTTACTGTAGCCTTGTAGTATAGTTTGAAGTCAGGTTAATATTGTTATGTGTGAATTTGCTTCTGTCATTATGATGTTAGCTGGTTATTTTGCCCGTTAGTTGATGCAGTTTCTTCCTAGCATCGATAGTCTCTACAATTTGGCATGGTTTTTTTTTTTTTTTTTGAGACGGAGTCTCGCTGTGTCTCCCAGGCTGGAGTGCAGTGGCGTGATCTCGGCTCACTGCAAGCTCCGCCTCCCGGGTTCATGCCATTCTCCCGCCTCAGCCTCCCAAGTAACTGAGACTACAGGCGCCTGCCACCACGCCCGGCTAGTTTTTTGTATTTTTTTTTAGTAGAGACGGGGTTTCACCATGTTAGCCAGGATAGTCTCGATCTCCTGACCTCGTGATCCACCCGCCTCGGCCTACCAAAGTGCTGGGATTACAGGCTTGAGCCACCGCGCCCGGCCATAATTTGGCATGTTTTTGTAGTGGCTGGTACAAGTTGTCCCTTTCCATGTTTAATGCTTCCTTCAGGAGGTCTTGTAAGGCAGGTCTGATGGTGACAAAATCTCTCAGCATTTGCTTGCCTGTCTGTAAAGGATTTTATTTCTCCTTCACTTATGGAGCTTAGTGTGACTGGATATGAAATTCTAGGTTGAAACTTCTTTAAGAATGTTGAATATTGGCCCCCATTCTCTTTGGCTTGTAGAGTTTCTGCCAAGAGGTCTGCTGTTAGTCTGATGGGCTTCCCTTTGTGTATAACCCGACCTTTCTCTCTGGCTGCCCTTAACATTTTTTCCTTCATTTCAACCTTGGTGAATCTGACAATTATGTGTCTTGGGGTTGCTCTTCTCGAGGAGTATCTTTGTGGTGTTCTTTGTATTTCCTGAATTTGAATGTTGGCCTGCCTTGCTAGGTTGGGGAAGTTCTGGATATTATCCTGAAGAGTGTTTTCCAACTTGGTTCCATTCTCCTCATCACTTTCAGGTACACTAATCAAACATAGATTTGGTCTTTTCACATGGTCCCATATTTCTTGGAGGCTTTGTTCATTTCTTTTTACTCTTTTTTCTCTAAACTTCTCTTCTTGCTTTATTTCATTCATTTGATCTTCAATCTCTGATACCCTTTCTTCCTCTTGATCAAATCAGCTATTGAAGCTTGTTCATGTTTCATGTAGTTCTCATGCCATGGTTTTCAGCCCTTTCAGGTCATTTAAGGTCTTCTCTACGCTGTTTATTCTAGTTACCCATTCGTCTAATCTTTTTTCAAGGTTTTTAGCTTCCTTGTGATGGGGTCCAACATCCTTCTTTAGCTCCGAGAAGTTTGTTATTACCGACCCTCTGAAGCCTACTTCTGTCAGCTCATCAAAGTCATTCTCCATCTAGCTTTGTTCCGATGCTGGTGAGGAGCTATGATCCTTTGGAGGAGAGGAGGTGCTCTAGTTTTTTGAATGTTCAGCTTTTCTGCTCTGTTTTCTCCCCATCTTTGTGGTTTTATCTACCTTTCTATCTACCTTTTATCTACCTTTTGATGTTGGTGACCTACAGATGGAGTTTTGATGTGGATGTCCTTTTTGTTGATGTCAATGCTATTCCTTTCTGTTTGTTGTGTTTTTCTTCTAACAGGTCCCTCAGCTACAGGTCTGTTGGAGTTTGCTGGAGGTCTACTCCAGACCCTCTTTGCCTGGGTATCACCAGCGGAGGCTGCAGAACAGCAAATATTGCTGCCTGATCCTTCCTCTGGAAGCTTTGTCCCAGAGGGGCACCTGCCTCTATTAGGTGTCAGTCGACTCCTACTGGGAGGTGTCTCCCAGTTAGGCTACACGGGGGTCAGGGACCCACTTGAGGAGGCAGTCTGCCCGTTCTCAGATCTCAAACACCATCCTGGGAGAACCACGGCTCTCTTCAGAGCTGTCAGACAGGGACGATTAAATCTGCAGAAGTTTCTGCTGCCTTTTGTTCAGCTATACCCTGTCCCTAGAGGTGGAACCTATAGAGGCAACTGGCCTTGCTGAGCTGCAGTGGGCTCCTCCCAGTTTGAGCTTCCCCAGCTGCTTTGTTTACTTACTCAAGCCTCAGCAATGGTGGACACTTCTCCCCCTGTCAGGCTGCTGCCTCGCAGGTCAATATCAGACTGCTGCACTAGCAGTGAGCAAGGCTCCATGGTTGTGGGACCTGGCAAGCCAGGCACAGGATATAATCTCCTGGTGTGCCGTTTGCTAAGACCATTGGAAAAACACAGTATTTGGGCAGGAGTGTCCTGATTTTCCAGATACAGTCAGTCACAGCTTCCCTTGGCTAGGAGAGGGAAATCCCCCAACCCCTTGTGCTTCCCAGGTGAGGCGATGCCCCTCCCTGTTTTGGCTCACCCTCCATGGGCTGCACTGCACCCATTGTCCAACCAGTCCCAGTGAGATGAACCAGGTACCTCAGTTGGAAATGCAGAAATCACCCGTCTTCTATGTTGATCACGCTGAAAGCTGCAAACCGGAGCCATTCCTATTCAGCCATCTTGGAATGGGATGTCTTTGCTCTATTTTTAAATTGCATGTTATTTTTGTTGTTAAGCTTGTTAAATATTCTAAAAGTTTATCTTTTGTGTGCATTTCACAAATATTTTCTTTCACTCTGTAGATTATCTCTTCACTTTGTTAATGTTTTCTTTGCTGTGCAAAACATTTTTAGTTTGTTGTAATCCCATTTGCATAATGTTGCTTCTTTTGCCTGTGCTTTTGAGGTCTTACTTAAAAATTCTTTGCTCTGTAATAAGTGGTAAAGCATTCCTCCGTATTTACCCAAATAGCTTCATAGGTTTGGGATTCACATTTAAATCTTTATGTGCGATTGGGTTTTTTATATCATAAGAGCTAGGGGCCTACTTTCATTTTTTGATTATCATGTAGATAATCAATTTTCCTAGCACCATTTATTGAAAAGACTGTCTTTTTCCAAATGTGTGTTCTTGACATCTTTGTTGAAAATCACTTGCCTCTAGGTTCATGAATTTATTACTGAGCTCACTGGATAGTTTGATATGTCTGTTTTTATGCCAGTATCATGTTGTATTGCTTATTATAGCTTTATAGGATATTTCGGAGTCAGGTAGTGTAATGCCTCCAACTTGATTCTTTTTGCCAAGGATTACCTTCGCTATTTGGGGGTCTTTGGTTGGTCCTGGTTAATTTTAAGCTTGTTTGTTCCATTTCTCTGAAAAAGTCATTGGTATTTTGATACAGATGGCATTGAATCTGTGTATCACCTTGGGTAGTATGGCCACTTTCCTAATGTTTTTTCAGTTCATAAGGAAAAATATCTTTCAATTTTTATGTCTTTTTCAGTTTTTTAACAATTCTGTTGTTGTTTGTTTTCTGAGACGAAGTCTCACTCTGTTGCCCAGGCTGGAGTGCAATGGTGTGATCTCAGTGCACCACAACCTCTGCTTCTCGGGTTAAATGATTGTCTTGCCTTAACCTCCTGAGTGGCTGGGGCGACAGGCGCATGCCACCATGCCCCGCTAATTTTTGTATTTTTAGTAGTGATGGGGTTTCACCATGTTGGTCAAGCTGCTCTCGAACTCCTGACCTCGTGATCTGCCTACCTTGGCCTCCCAAAGTGCTAGGATTACAGGCATGAGCCACCACGCCCAGCATTATCAATGTTTTTAAATTATCAGTGTAGAGAGTGTTCATCTTTTCAATTCAGTTTGCTGCTAGACATATTTTATTTTACTTTATTTTATTTGGGATGGAGTCCTGCTTTGTCACCCAGACCGGAGTGCACTGATGTGATCTCGGCTCACCACAACCTCTGCCTCCTAGATTCAAGCAATTCTTCTGAGTAGCTGGGAGTAGCTGGACTGCATCCAGCTAATTTTTGTATTTTTAGTAGAGACAGGGTTTCGCCATGTTGACCAGGCTGGTCTTGAACTCCTAACCTCAGGTGATCCTCATGCCTCAACCTCCCAAAGTGCTAGGATTACAGGCATAAACCACCACACCTGGCCAGCACCTTTATTTTTTATTGTAGATACAGAAGAAACATTGCCAAAATTGAACATGCCTTTGTGATTTAAGCAACTCAACAAATTAGGTATAGATTATATGTACCTCAATACAGTAAAGACCATATATGATTAATAATGATCAGATTAATAGCTGATACCATACTGGATAGCAAAGAGCAGAAAACTTTTTATTTGAGATGTGGAACAAGACAAGGATGTTTTTATTTTATACTATAATTGACAGCATCTGACCATGTACACTGTAAGACTGGAGCACAAGTCAAATATGGATCACTGATATGTCTATTTCCAGTATGAGTCTGTGTTTATTTATCTGTATGCATATTGTTTTTGTTTTGTTTATGAGTTGTATACTTGTTCTGTTTGTGTATACAGTTGTGGTTTTGAGTAGTCATTGAAATCCTAATTTTACTCTCTATTTATTTCTAAATCTATATTTATGTGTGGGAGAAACACTTTTGCGACTTGAAGATAAGTTCAAAAACTGTCATATGTCTGTATCTCAGATTTTAGATACTTTTTTTTTTTTTTCTTTTTGAGGCGGAGTCTCGCTCTGTCACCCAGGCTGGAGTGTAGTGGCCGGATCTCAGCTCACTGCAAGCTCCGCCTCCCAGGTTTACGACATTCTCCTGCCTCAGCCTCCCGAGTAGCTGGGACTACAGGCGCCCGCCACCTCGCCCGGCTAAGTTTTTTGTATTTTTTAGTAGAGACGGGGTTTCACCGGGTTAGCCAGAATGGTCTCGATCTCCTGACCTCGTGATCCGCCCGTCTCGGCCTCCCAAAGTGCTGGGATTACAGGCTTGAGCCACCGCGCCCGGCTAGATACTATTTTTAATTGTCAAAAACACATAAACTTTACAATCTTTTTTTTTTTTTTTTTTTTGACATGGAGTCTCAGTCTG